>NW_007249283.1:623842-672086 GCF_000164805.1 Carlito syrichta | reverse complement strand
CAACATTTGTAAAACCGTAAATGTAATTAAATACATCAACAGATGTCAAAACAAAAACCATATGATTATATCATTAGATGCAGAAAAAACTTTTGATAAAATCCAGTATCCTTTCTTGATAAAAACTGTTGAACATCTAGGCATATGTGGAACGTACCTCAAAATAGTAAAAGCCATCTACGAGAAAGTCACAGCCAGCATACTCCTAAACAGACAAAAATTGAAACCATTTCCCCTGAAAACTGGAACTAGGCAAGGATGCCCACTTTCACCCCTCCTGTTCAATATAGTATTAGAAGTCCTGGCAAGAGCAATCAGAAAAGAGAAGGCGATCAGGGGTATCCAAATAGGAAAAGAGGAAGTCAAGTTATCTCTCTATGCAGACGACCTTGAAAATCCAAGAGCATCTGCCAAAAACCTCCTTGCACTGATAAAGGTCTTTGGCAAAGTCTTAGGGGACAAAATAAATGTGCAAAAGACAATCGCATTTCTTTACACCAATAATAAACAAACAGAAACCCAAATAAAAAGCACAATTTCCACACACACAAAAAGAAATACCTTGGCATCTTCCTAACCAGAGATGTGAAAGACCTTTACAATGAAAACTACAAAACACTGCTCAAAGAAATCAAAGATGACACAAACAAGTGGAAAAATATCCCATGCTTATGGATTAGAAGAATCAAAATTGTGAAGATGTCCATCCTACCTAAGGCAATCTACAGATTTAATGCAATACCCATCAAATTACCAGCAGCACTCTTCTCATATCTAGAAAAAACAATACAGGAATTCATATGGAAACACAAACAACCAAGAATAGCCAGAACAGTCCTCAACAAAAGGAATAAAGCAGGAGGTATCACACTACCAAACTTTAAACTTTACTATAAAGTTACAATAATCAAAACAACTTGGTATTGGTGCAAGAACAGGCATATAGACCAATGGAATAGAATTGAGATTCCAGAAGCAAAACCTTAATTTCTCAATCAATTCATTTTCGACAAAGCCTCCACCACCCGCCACTGAGGAGAAGACAATCTATTCAGTAATGGTGCTGGGAAAACTGACTGACCACATGTAGAAGATTCAAACAAGATCCCTATCTATCCCCATACACAAAAATTAACTCTAAATGGATAAGCGACCTAAATGTAAAACCTCAAACCATAAGAACTTTAGAAAATGTAGGACACACCCTAATGGAAGTTGGAACTGACATCCAATTCCTGAGCAAAAACCAAAACGCAGGGGCCATAAGAGATACGATAGACAAGTGGGACCTCATTAAACTGACAAGCTTCTGCAAAACCAAAGAAACCATCAAGAGAGCAGAGAGACAGCCCACAGACTGGGAAAAAGTATTTGCCAACACCATCTCTGACAAAGGCCTAACATCTAGAATCTAAAAAGAACTCAAATGTGCTGAAAAGAAAAAAACAAACAACCCCATTACAAAGTGGGCAAAAGACATGAACAGACACTTCTCAAAAGAAGACATATGAGTGGCCAACAGATACATGAAGAAATGTTCAGCCTCACTAGTCATCAAGGAAATGCAAATTAAAACTACACTGAGATACCACCTAACTCCAGTCAGAATGGCAATTATCAATAAATCAAAAAATAACAGATGCTGGAGAGGATGTGGTGAAAAGGGTACACTTATACCCTGTTGGTGGGAGTGTAGACTAGTGCAGCCTCTGTGAAAATCAGTGTGGTGATTTCTAAGAGCTCTAAAAATTGACCTTCCATATGACCCTGCAATCCCCCTACTGGGAATATACCTTGAAGAACTCAAATCACTCTATAAAAAAGATACCTGCACACGTATGTTTATTGCAGCATTGTTCACAATAGCAAGATCATGGAACCAACCATGCTGTCCATCAAAAGAGGACCGTATTAAAAAAATGTGGTACATATACATGATAGAATATTACTCAGCCATAAAAAAGAATAAAATCGTGAATTTTGCAGCAACTTTGATGGAATTAGAGTTTATAATACCAAGTGATCTCTCACAGAAACAAAGATCTGAGTATCACATGTCCTCACTCATAAGTGGACCTTGAACAACTATCATAGTACTGTAAGAAAAGGATTGACAGTGGCGGGAAACTATGGGAGGTGGGGCAGGGAGGGGAAGGGAGGTGGGATTAATGGTAGTCAATATTTGTCTGGGACTGGGGGGCACACCTCATCAACAAGAGTAACTGCACAATGCATATTTGTAAACCTAACCCTTAACTATACCACACAATTTTAAAATAAAAAATGTATAAAAAAGGAAAAATGATTAAGAATATTGACATTGATAGATTTGCACAGAATTAATTAAAATTATTTTTATAATGGCAAAATTTTCAAAGAGAAATTTCCAATAAATGTTAAAATTTACTCTTTTAAAACAAAAGAAAAGGGACTTTGGTTGTAGTAATCTAAAAGTACAAGGTTTAATAATGTTTAATATTACTAAAAGTAGTTTTTACAAGTATAGCAATATAATTAAGATAATATTATCTTTTCTGATCCCAGATGTCAGAATACAACTTATTAACTAGTACATAATAAAGCTTTTCTTTGAAATTATGTTAGCTTTTAGAAGTTATTGATAAAGGAACTTCATTCAAATACAGCACTAAAAAATAAACCTCAACTTTCTTTGCAGTGAGACCATTTAGTCAAACAAAATCTTATAAGTAATCGCACTATAAAATGCACCTGAAAGTACAACTTTTCCAGAAGGGCAGGTGGAAAAATGATTCTACATAGGAATCAACTAGGAAGTTTTAAAAGCATATAAATTACACCTCATCACAGACAAAAGTAATAATCCTCCCTGTTGATTCTAACATGCAGTCAGAGTGAGAACCAGGACTTTAGACTAATTAGATGGGGACCTGGAGACCGATTCATGGGGACTACTTCTGACAACTTAAAAATCCAAGAAATAAATTTGAAAACCACTACAAGGGCAGATTTTTTCTCATTAACACTTGATAAATATATTTTGAAATAATTAAGGCTTTAATAATAAAAATAAAACAGAAGTAATAAGAAATGACTACTCCTTTGATCAAAGGAGGGTTTGATCACATTAAACATACAAGATAGGAATAAAGCAAATAATTATGAAATAAGAAAAGAAACCATCTGATATGGGGGAAAAATCTTTCATTTAAGACATTTAGAAAGAGTTAAAAATATATCATCAGTCAATAAATTAACAATTTGAATTGTTCAAAATAAATACTTAAAACTGTACATTTTAGAGCAAACTTGAATCTACCCTCAAGAAATCATAATCAAAAAAGAACTTTCCAGTTAGAATATATACACACACAGAGTTTATATAATACAAAATGTTTTATACAATATGTTATATATTGTATATATAATAGAATATATCATATACTATATACACACACACACACAAAAGTTCATTTAAAAGAGATTTAATAATGATCTGTGATATTTATTGATTGCAGGAAAAAATAAACTTAGAATATACTTTTTCATATGTTAATTATTTCACTATTATTTGAATGTTGAAATGTCATGTAAGCATATTATTAGTTACTAATTAAATTAGTACAAAATTTGTTAATGAACTTTGGCCTGAAAGAGTCAGAGAGATGAGATAAAAGTGAAAATTTTAGTATTAATTTTTTAGGTTCACTTACATGTTCTTTCATCCTGATTCCTCAATTTTGGTTGTATACAACCTTCATGAAAATCTTTGGATTGTAATAAATGCTCTAATTTGGATAGAAACAAGTTGATCAGTGTATAGTTTTTGATTATGGCCTTGATTATGACTGAAAGAATGGGTGATATTAACATCCATCTCCTAAAAGCTAATAGTGCATTTGTGAGCCATAAGATAAGCTTATTGAAAACAAGAAAATAAACATATAAGCTTTTAGAAAATCATCTTGTTACAATTAGAAGCACTTAGACTTGCAATATAAATGATTGCTATAAAATGTGTCTAAGTTTTAATATAGTCATAAAGATATGAATATTTTTCAGATGGGGAAAGTATAATAACTTTAGGAATTTATAGCCCTTGAAGTGTATATCTCATATACTGATATTTTTGCCAAATTTTTATTTATAAAAATGCAAGATTATAAGAATATTGTATAAATTAATTTTGCTTTAATCAATGGAAAAGCCTTTGGACCATATTGCCACTTATCAGTCAAACAATGCAAACACTGTTTCTCTGAGTTGGATTTTAAAACTGAAGGGCTTAACCCTAGCTAGCTAATTGAGCATGTTTGACATTTACTTCATTGCCTTGTTCTTTTTCATTTTGATTTTCTTTTTTAATAAAGAAAATTCTTGACAACTGCACTGCCCCAGAGATTTGATTTGTAGCAAAGAGGTCAAGTCCCTCTATATTCATATTTCTTCCAAATTTTCATCCTTTTAAATAATATTATCTATTCTTTACCCTCTTGGTAGTAACTTACTTCACCTGCTAACCTTTTACATTCACAGTAGTATTTCTGAGGTCACTATTCCTTGTAATTAGAGTGTACATCTTGTTATTAAAGTACAACTTTTATAAAATGCATTAACTTACATTTTAAATTTTCATAACAGCAGGGACTGAATGACACCTTGAGGAGTCATCTACCTCTTAAATCACTCTGCAGTCAAATCTCCAAACCATCCCAGGAAGATGAAAATATTTTATATTCAAAGAGAGATTTTAGTGTTTTCTTGGCACTTTGTATTCATCTCTGTGGGATATAAGTACACCTGCTAAGCTAAGTAGACCTACTTCGATCTCTTGCGTAGACACTTACTCATTCAGCAAACACTTGCTCAGTATTTACTGTGTACTTAGAATTGTGGTAGGCAGTATGAACTCAAAGATTAAAAAAAAAATTCCTGCTTTTCAGGTGCTCACACCAAAGATCAAAGCAAGTGGAAATTTGGTGTACACAGTGATCCTGGGGGATGGATTAAACTTTTGCAGGTTATAATTATAGAGAAAACAGGAGGGGAAGAGGTCATTCAAACATGTAAGCCAAGACTAACTTAAGTGATAACAATTGAAGGCTAAGGGAATTTAGAATATATTTAAGGGAAGATCAGTACGAGTTGTAAGACAGAGAACAACTTCAGGAATGTGGGCTGTAATTTGTCCCAGTCATCTCTCACTTCAAGGCTTTCCTCATGAAGGTCCACAAGAACAATGGAGAAGCTAATCCCTCAATTATTTGGTGAAGAAGACCTGTGCAATGTGAGGTGTGGACTGTGGCAGTTGTGAGAATGCACTGCTCAGATTTCCCACCATGAGGAGAATATTGGCTGGCACCATGACTGAGCTGCCATACTGCTGGATTAACCATCATGTTCCCACCAAGGATGCACTTCCTGTGTCTTATTCCCAGTCAGCGAATAAGCATAGTACAGGAATTAGTGCATTTTTATTCCTGAGATTCACTGGACTCCAGTAGATGACTTTGGCTCATGGACTCTTCATTAGTTGGTTGAAATTTGCTTGAACTGTGTTGCTGGTTGAGAATCTTCATGCTTAATACTCCTTTCTTCTTTTCTCCCTCAGGATTCAAGCATGAGTGCTCTTCCTGCCTACAACTTCTGCTTTCTCCCCTTTAGTTTTCACAGTCATTTTCTCCAGTAAATATCTTTCCATCTAATTCTACCTTAGCAGCCACTTTCCAGAAGACCCAAGCTAACACAGAGACCAAAGTAAAAGCACAACCTGTTTAAGTCAATCTTTCCTATCATGTTGGGTGCAAGTGTGTATGCAGAAGTGTAGCAAAGCTGGTGGAATGTGACTGAATTATAAAGTCTTGTTTTGTTTTGTTTTGTTTTGCCCTCTGAGGAATTATGCCTTTGTTCAGGGTATTGTGGATCCATCGGATGGGCATTCTGTGTAAGGTTTGTATTTCAGAAGAACCACACTTTAAGCTTTGTCAAGAAAGAAACATAGGTAAATTTGCTTTAGGACAGAGAATAGTCTACATTTAATGAAACTTACCATTAGGATGAAGAGAAATGGACAACTTAAGAAATATGCAATAATCAATAAAGATTTTTGCCTGATTTATTACAGAATATTTGGAGGAAGAGGGAGAAGAAAATCGAAGGGAAGGATAAGAAGGAAGAAGAGGAGGAGAAGAAAAAGTAGGAGGAGATAGACAAGACTAAATTATGGATTTGTTTGAACAAAGGATAGTGCTTTACATGAAGACAGTGAGCTTGGAGGCTTGGAAGGAAGATAAAGGACACCAGATATGATGAATCTGGGAACACTAGGAAAATGCAAAAAGTGTTATGTAAGAGATGGTTGGATATGTGGGTTGAATGTCAGGCTAAAGAGTTGGTATAGATAAAGATATAGTAAACCTTATATTATATTTAATAAGTGATCTAAGAGTGGTCAAGATTACCCAGAAATGACATACACAGTGGCAAGAGAAGACAACAGAGGAAAGGAACAAGTTATATCATCATTTCCACTTAAAAACAACTACAAATGGTTATCTATCCTCTCCAAGGTAATTAATCTTCCCTACAGACTTTTCTCAACATTCCTCTTTCTAAATCTCCACTTCATGTTGAGGTATTTACATAGCCACCCACAATAAGCACCATGTTATTAGAGGGAGTATCAATTAGTGTCTGAAGAGTAGGATTTGGAGTAGCAATAAAACCGGTATGACTTTAGAAAATTTATTTAATTTGTCTACGTTTCATTCTGTCATCTGTAAAATGGACCTGAAATGGAAACTACAACCCATAGGATGATAAGGAGATTAATATATTCATGTACAAGTACATATAATCATCATGGTGTCTAAGATAGTAAGTACTTAGTAGATATTAACTATTATTGTTATGATGAGAAGAAAAACTGATGTTAGAATACTGAAATGAGCTCAAAGTAGATGAGATAACTTTTATTTTTTACCAGTTTATGTTGACTGGCAGTAATATAGACTTTAAAAACTTCTGCAAATATTTTAACACCATATCTAATAAATCCCAGAAATTGTCATAGGTAAGAAAAAGAGAAACGTTATGCAAATCTGAATCTACACTGAGTTTAGTATATGTGGGGATGTCATGTGGGCTTCTTATGACCAGCTTGCATGTGGCCTAAGGAGGTTTCTATGAAAGAAGTCATTTGCACACAAAAAAGAGTCAGGCGTGTTGTGAGTGAACCAGTATGAATGTCTTAGTTTGCAAAGGAAACTCGTGGATGTGCAAAATTGTGCTTAATTGAACCATCTGCACAAGGAGGTAAGATTAAGAGGCAACAAAATATGACCTATTACTGTGGTGTTAAAGGTTCAGAGTGATGTAAAATTCCAACTCCATTACTTATTAGCCATGTAACCTTAAGCAAATGATTTTACCTGCTATAAAACTCAGTTTTCTTAACTGTAAAATAGGACTTAACACTTGGCCCAAAGATGGCACATAATAAATAGCTAATGGGTGTTAGCTAATATGGCTACTGGAGCATCATTCATTCTGCTTAACATTTCACGGGCTCTTTCGTTTTGAAGACATTTTGTAGCTTTGAGTCTGGGAAATGAGCTTCTATAATATTCCTTCTTTGTTTCACTGCCTGATGTTCTATTGTATTGTTCTATGTTTCATCTTCTCTTTTATATTCTCTACTTCTTTGTATTTTTGCTCTTTGCTCTGAAAGATTTTTTCAAATTTTATTCTACTTTCTTTCTATAGATTTTTAAAATATACAATCATGTTTCAAATTTCTAAAAACTTTCTCTTTCTGTCATTTTTCCTTTTTATAGAATCCTATTCTTTTTGTGGAAGCAATATATTCTTGATTGTCTCTGGTGTTATAGCTAAATCTTTTTATGTATACTGTATGTATATTGCTAGTTATTGTCATATTACCTGAAACATCTATTTAGGTGTTATGTTTGCTTATTCTGGACTTTTGTTTTTTTCTATGTGTTTTCCGTTTGTCTGATCACTTTTTTACTCTCTCTTAATTTGTTTTTCCTGATGTGCATTGCCTGGCTTCTTCTCTTAGAAGTCAGACTGGGCTAGAAGTGGACTAGAAATTGCAAACCAATAAAAAAGAGGGTAAACTGAGTTATTGTTTCTATGCAAATAGCAATAACAGATAATTACAAAAAATTGTTACCGCTGGGTCAATTGTGAGCAAGACGATTCTAAAAGTGATCAAATATTGATATCCAGAAAAATTTGCATTCAGTTTGTTTCACAAGTGCATTTAAGTTCTTACTCCCTTTCATTTTATTTTTATTTTTTTCACAGCAAATATATTTTAAAATTATGGTTATATGGGGTATAAGTCAAGATTGGCTACACAATCAGGCTGCGTGCAGGTAAAGTTTGTACCTCTAACTGGCCCTCATTTCTCCTGGTTTTGGACCAGGTACTTTTCGTTTTGTTACATGCTGATTCCTCCCTCCTTCCCTACCCTGGCAGTGTCCATAGCCTGCCAATCCCTCTTGTGCTAATATGATTAATGTTCAGGTCCCACTTATGAGTGAGAACATTCAGTATTCTGTCCTTTGTTTCTGTAATAGATCAGTATGTATGATGGTCTCCAACTCCATTCAATTTGCTGTAGATTCCATGATTTTGTTCTTCTTCGTGGCTGCGTAACTCCATAATATAATCACATTTTCTTTATCCAGTTCACTTATGATGTGCAATGAAGTTGGTTCCTTGTTTTTGCTGTCGTGAACAGTGCAGCTATAAACACACGTGTGCAAGTGTCTTTTTAGTGGAACTATTATGTTCCTCCAGATCTATTCCCAGGAGAGGTATTGCTAGGTTGTATGAAAGGTCAATTTTTAGTTCTTTTAGGAATAGTCACACAGCTTTCTATAGAGATTGAAGTAGTCTGCACTGCCACCAATAGTGTAGAAATTTTCTCTTCTCTCCCCACCCTTGCCAGCATCTGTTGTTTCTTGATTTATTGATAAGTGCCATCCTTACTGGAGTTAGGTGGTATCTCATTGTGGTTTTGATTTGCATTTCACTGATCGTTAATCTTACTCTCTTTTAAAGAAACAAATACTAGATATTTAGTTGATTCTTTGGATGTGGTAGAATAAGACAGAGGAAGAAGTCTCTAATTGCTAAAAGATATCCTTGTATTATTTCTAGAATTTCTGGCTGTAACTAACTTTTTGATCTATTGACCAAGTAAATACTAATGCCACCACATTAGAAGTATATTTTTAAAAAGGCAACAAATATGTCATTGACAAATATAAAAATGACTACTGTTATAATATGTATATTCATTTATATTTTACATGTATATCTTTTATATTATTTTGGGGCTCCTGTATAATCCATGTATTCAGTACCTACCTTTTGATATGAGGAAGAGCTACACAAAGGTTTTTCTAGGAAGGCTAACTAGAAATATTATCACTTGGGAACTTATTAGAAATGCAGTATCTCAGTCTCTGCCAGAGCTACTGAATCAGAATCTGCAGTTTATTTTTATTTATTTATTTTTTTTTGAGTTGGAGTCTCCCTCTGTCTCCCAGACTGGAGTGCAGTGGCCGCTCCCGGCCACCGCAGCCTCGACCTGCTGGGCTCCGGCGATCCTTCTGCCTCAACCTTCCAAGTAGCCGGAATTATAGGCATGCGCTACCACGCCCGGCTGATTTTTTGATTTATTGTAGAGATGAGGTCTTGCTGCCCAGGCGGGTCTCGAACCCGCGGGCTCAGGCAATCCGCTAACCTCAGCCTCCCAAAGGCGCGGGATTACAGGCTGAGCCACCGAGCCCGGCTTGCAGCTGATTTTTATGTTCATTAAAGTCTGCACCAATAGATAGGAAGGAGAATCAAAATGAGAGTCACTAGTTTTCATTCTAAAATTGGTTTATCTTATAAATTGTTTTATGCTAAAATATGCTCCAAAATTTTAGAAACATCAGTGTAACATATAATGACAAAAAAAAAAAAAAAAACCCTTAGGGAAGAACATTGAGTGGCATTTTATGTCATATTTTTACATGAACATCCTTGTTCTTGGAAACAGACATGTATTGATAGACTGGCGAAAATAAAGGCAAAGAGAAAATAACTGACATGGTCATATTAGAGATGCCCAAACTGTACTATAAATGAGATATAATTATAGTGGACATTTTTACTATGTAAATAGTTTCTGAATGATTCAGAGCAAAAGTAGGATGGCTGAGGAACTTTTTACTGTAAGTGATGTCTTAATGCCAGTTTCACCACCAAGAAAGAAGAACAAGTAACAAGAAATTTTACTACTAACTGACCCAATTTTTATTATCATGGAATAACCAATTGACAAATTTGAAATCACAGAATGCTGGAAAATTACTGTTAGCTGTATAATATATGATAATGAGGGAAATCTAGACATAAACAGAATGACAGGCCGGATTACGGAAAGCTAAATTTCGGAGCACAGGCAAAATGTTGGGTATGATCTCTTAGCCTGAGTCTTTAAGAGAAAAACACTCAAAGGACAGGCTTATGATTTCAATAAAAGAAGGGAGCTGTAGCTAAAATAACCATTGATGCTGACTAGGAAGTTTTACAAGGACATGGAAAGACAGAAATGAGGAGACATAAAGAAAGTTGAACACATGGCCTATTGATGTCAGAATAATGACAGGAAACTTTACATATAGAAAGACATAGGCACATTAATATAAATGATTGTGTGAAGAAGATGGCATAATGTTGACAGATATCAGAAAGAAGCTGGATTACTTAACTCTTGCTTTGTATTTTTCCTTTTACATGTATTATCATCTTTGCTTCCATCTGTCTCCCTTACTAAGTTGAGGACAGAAATCTAATCTGACTCATTTTTATATTAATAACATATAGTAGAAAGCAGAAACTCAAACCTCTGTTTATTCAATGAAGAATAAATATCAGTAATAGAGGGCTTCAACAATTGCTATTAGAAAATAAATGACCTCTTAAAATATTTATATACATTTAAATGTTATTGTTATTATTACATCTTTTAAGAATTTTATAAAGTTCCAAATTAGGTGAAAAGTGAGTTCTATTAACTTCAGAAAGGAAATATTCAATGCAACACACTGGTCTTCATTGAAAATAACCCAAATGATTAAGAAAATTTGAAGAATAAAATTTTGAATTTATTTTTTCTATAAATTTTGCTTATTTTTTTATAGATAGTACATAGTTAAAATTCAAATTTACAAAGGTGCATAATTGAATATGTACTTCTTTAATTTCATGTTTAAGATTATTTTATTTTAATGAGTTCTACATCTTCACAATTGTATATGTCAACCATTTATTATTTTTGCTTATTTCTGTGATTTAAATGAAAATTCATATTATTTTTTTTTAAAAATAATAACCCCGGGGCTCAGGCAATCCACTCACCTCAGCCTCCCAAAGGCGCGGGATTACAGGCTGAGCCACCGAGCCCAGCTATAAGTATACCTTTTCAAAAGCTGTCAAATATCACAAATATTATAAAATCCAAAGAATAATATAATTATTTAAGTTCCTGATATACTTCTCTAATACTTTCTGCTATACATTTTTTATGATGCTTTGATCATATCTTTTTGTATTAATCTTGTGATATTTTCTATTGGGTATCGAAAAGATAATTCAGTCTTTCCTCTGACAGGGTTGGTTAATGTGTGTGTGTGTGTGTGTGTGTGTGTGTGTGTGTGTGTAATTATATGCATGACTAAAAGTTTTAATAGATTTTATTTTAGAAAGGCACCACATATTCACTACTCCATCCTCCCAACAAACACATATGGTCTCCTTCACTATCAACATCCCACACCAAAGTGATACATTTGTTACAATCAGTGAGCCAACATTAACACATAATTATTACCAAAAGTCCATAATGTATATTTTGAAAAATCATAATTTAGAAACATTACTTTCAACATCACTACTCATTACCAGTAATGTCATTTCTTCTAAGATATTCTGAACCTCTAAATTTATAGCTTATAATCTCATTTCAGTCTTAAAATTTTATTATACGAAGAATAATTATTAATGATTTAAAAATGTATTTGGGATCCGTTAACTCAGCGGTCCCCAAACTTTTTGGCATCAGAGACCGGTTTTGTGGAAGACCATTTTTTCCACTGGGGTGAGAGTGGGGTGGGAGGTTGGGGGAATGTGCCGTAAAACTCCTAAGGAGTGCAAAAGCAAGATTCCTACATGGGGTTCACAGTACGGTTCACGCTCCTATGAGAATCTAACGCATCTGCTGATTTGACAGAAGATAGAACTCTGGTTGCCTGCTGCACACCTCTTGCTGTGCAGCCAGTTCCTACCAAGTCTGAGACCTCCACTTTTAAAATATCTTGTTGTTCACGTCTATAATTTATATGGCATTCCATCATTAGCAATTGTAACCCCAATTCAAATATTTTCATAGAGAAACATATGACCCAGGTTCAGGTATGGTTTCTTTTTTGTATGTAATTATGTACTTCTTTTAGTAACATAGAAATTATTCCCAATATCTTTGAAGAATCAAATGATTCACAAATTAGAAAAATGTTATTTTTGTAGTAAAACATTGTGGCTCATTATTAAGTGGCCCCAGTTGCTTTTCCTTTTGAATAGGATATCCGTGTGTTTTAATTTTGCAATCCATTAAAAGTCTTCATCATTCCTATAGATTTTCTTATTACTTTTCTAGATTGCTTTAGTGAAATGTGAATAGCTTTAAAGCTATTATTAAAGAAGAATGGGAAAGATGAAGCCATGAAAGGAATATGAAAAGTAAAATATATTAGACTTAAATCTTTAGGATTGTCAAAATATAATTCAAAGAAGAAAAAATATTACAAGCAGAAGGAAATTTATTGGTGTTCTGGAGTTTTAACAATGTTTTCTATTCACCCAAAGGATTTTTGTATTCAGCTACTGACAGAAGAGCCATGCGCCTTTTGCTGGGATGCTTGGTCTCCTATGCTCCTGAAGGATTTTATATGTTCCTCTCTGGCCGTGAATAACCTGGTACATTTCTAGTCTTAAAGCACTGTCTTGCCCTTCAGCCGAATGAACACCCCCATGGTAATATCATGCAGTGCAGCTTAGAAACAGAAATCACACAAACACATTCCATTTCCTGAGAAGAACATTTCTCATCATAGGTGACAAGAGTCTTAAAAAAAAAAAAAAAAAACCCAAAAGATAATGCTACAGTTCTTCATATAAACATTTTTGCTTTTACTGTCCAGGTATAACAGAATACCAGACTTCTTTTTACAAAAGACTGTGGGTCTTCTACACATGACTTATTTATTTATTTATTTTTTACTTTCATGGAACTGAGGGTTCCTTTGTCATCTACACAGTCCTTTATAACTTCTGGGGGAGAGAAACTTAATGGCTTCAAATGTGATTTACGGCTTGTGTAAAACAAAAGTGGTAAGCTGTTCAACATTTTCATATCTGGTTATCTTACCTACAACTCCTCAAAATGTTTTTTGTAACTTCTGTTTTAGCTTCATCTCAATTAATTCATTCTCAAAGATATCACTGAAAATCTAAAAACATTCCAGGCATAATGGTAGGTTGTGGAATACAGTAATAAATAAAATCAATGTAGTACCTAGCCTTATGTATTTTACATTCTAAAGGGAAGACAGACATTAAGTAACTCATCACATAAATGCCTCTAAAGTCATGATTGTGACGATAGTTATTCTGATGTGGACACGTACCAGACCAAATAGATCTGAAAGAGTCCTGCCACCCTCATGCACATATTGACTCTGATCCAGAAGGATGTCCAGAGCTTTTAAGCCAGTTCCAGTCTTGGCTCAGTTAATAACCAGTGTGTAAATAGTCAGTTCTATCAATAAAGCAATTCTACATACTATATATAAAACTTGGCCAATAATTTTTAGATGTTCATCCTTTGCCTTTTATTTCAAAGAATTTAAGTTCATCCTGCTCTATACTAACCTCTGTGTAAATTGACAATAGTTACATAACTTCTAATAAGTAATGCCTACGACTAAAAATTACATATGGGTCATTTATTCTAAAGGTTCCCTATTGTACTTTGAATAATCACCCAATTTTTATAATTGTTTTAAACATTTTCAGTTATTGTAAATTATTCTCAACATTTTCATCACCCAGTGATTCATTGACTGACTTTAATTTCTTTACATCTCAGTTCCTTCATCTGTATGTGGTGGGCTAGAACTACAATACTATCTGGAATTTTCCCTCCTGCAAACGTGCCATGATTCATCACCGGTGGTGACTGCACTGGCAAACAAAATAGATACATGATAACAACCATTATCCTAGGCTAATAAAGTCTCTATAGAAAGTTACAAAATGAATTCTTGTATTTTCTAAGTAATAAGTGGGAAGAAAAGTGAGATTCTCCGAATAACTGGAAAACCTGTGAAATTTGTTCTAACTTGTTATCTGTAAGAGTTATGATGACCTAACCATACCCCCATGATGCTTTTAATATTTTAGTTCCTTTCTTCTTTTTTCAATTTGCATTTTTTTTTTTTTTTTGAGGAGGTAGGGGATCAGTCTATTTGTGGCCCAGGCTGGAGTGCAGTGGCACTTTTATACATGGCCTGATAAGTTCATGAATTCATTCCAGAAAAAGTGCTACACATCTCATTGCTGAATATCATTATGGTCACCTTCAACTTTGAAGTACACTCGATGGGAAGCTATGCACTGATGCCAGTGACTAGTCCACCGATCAAAACAATTTTGGAACTCTTATTCTGAAATGGCCATCAGAGCTGTTGTCATATTACCCTTGATGTCCTGAATGTCATCAAAATGTCTTCTTTTCAGTATTTTCTTTATCTTCGGGTAAAGAAAAAAGTCATTGGGAGCCAGATCAGGTGAGTAGGGAAGATGTTACAATACAGTTATTTGTTTACTATATTAAAAACTCCCTCACAGTGTGAACTGGTGCATTGTTGTGATGCAAGAACTCCTTCAGGACCATTTTTGCACACACCTTTCTTGTGCCAAGATTTTCCGGTTTCTCTACTGATTTTTATTTGGTTTGCTATGCTTCTCACAGTTAGCTGACAATGTTGATGCACAATTTGAGAAATTTTTGCAATGTTTGGTTGTCCTGACCTCTCTTCATCAGTAATGTTTTTGCTCCCCTCAGAAAAATGTTTAATCCATGTGTACACTGCCATTTTCTTCATGGCATTATTCCCATAAACTTGAACTAACATGTCCCTGATCTCTCTTCCGCTCTTGCTAAGTTTAAGCAGAAATTTCATGTTTGTTCGTTGCTTTAATTCAAAGTTCCAACATTCTTGTGATGACACACAAAAGCATGCAACAATAATGAATGCCACTTGCAAGGTACTTCCACACTTTGACATGAACACAGCTGTGAGACACTGATATACCAGGGTTATGTTGTTTGTATAGAGCTGCCAACATAAGCCCAAGTCAAGTTCGCGAACTTAATTGTCAGACCATGTAACACATTCCAACCTCAAATTCCTGATGTCAAGAGATCCTCTTGCCTTCAATTACCTAAGTTGTTGGAACTATAGGTGTGCACCAGCATGCTTGGCTAAAATATTTTTGGGGTTATCTCACTAAATTTATCATTTCTAGCCAAAGGAAGCACGAGCTGTCTGCTACATAAAAATCTCATCAACACTAAGTAATGACAAGGGTTACTTCAATTCACCATTTGAATGAGTGGGAAACTCATTGGTATATTATACCATATGACAACTATAAATAGAGATTATACATGGCGACTTAGTGTCAGGGCCTTTAATAGAGGCCCCACCTTTGCAAATCTATTTTATTCTACACGGACAGTAGACTGGCCTTAGTCTTTGTACTTCATCATCTTTTGTCGTTCATTTGTGATTTTTGACCACTGGTTTAACTATGGACATTGAACTGTGTACTACCTGTATTTCAGTTTGGTGACCTAGATTCTGCTAACCCACAATCTTACCCTGCCTGTGACCTGAACACTGTTTCTGCCATACATCTGTACTTGAAATAGCTTTGGACATCTAATGCACTCTTGCCTTGTCCTCCTTTTTTTACTGGTACAGCCGACAGTTCAGAAGGTGTATCCTGCTACACAGGTGAGATGTGACATCTTTCTCTTACACATTTTAATGTGTTCCTATTCAATTTGTGGTCTAATGCATTGCAAGTTTAACTTAGTTGCATTTTAACCGCATTAAACTTTTAGTTGAATTTACATATCAAATCCATCAATAGAATGACTTGCACGTAGTAGTAATTTTAAACTTACTAACTTGTTTTTGAAGTCAAATAGCTCTATCACTTAATATTGTGATAATATTGTAATATCACTACACGCCTTTAGGCTTTGGATGTCACAGCTACATAGCTCCCAGAAATAAGAATGTTTTTAATGAAATCATATGTATACAACTAAAGACCTATGACTGACATACAATATGCACTTAAGTGATGATGGCCTCTGCCTTCTTATATTGCTGATAATATTCTCATAGATCAATGTGGTTTGGTTTTCCTTACAATACTCTACAAATACAAATATTCCATAGACTCCTTTTCCCCTTTATTATCCTTTTTAATGGAGGAATTTAACAGCTTTATTAGAATAAAATAATATAGAGATTATTTCTTGGCCTTAACTAGATATTTTTTAGCATCATAATTAAAAATCTTCCAGCAATTTAGGCCCTGCCATCCGAGTAATAAAATATTTTACAATTATTTTGCAATATGCTTGATAGTTTTCCAGTATGGATGAAGGTATCGCCAGAAACACAATTTTTAAGTCAAAGCCAAAATATATGCTTAGGTTCATTCTTGTATTTTCTGATATTTAATTGCAGCATCAACTGGAGACATTGGTATAAGAATAAATTTAATGATGTAATTTACCACCTAAAAACCTTCAGCTGCTTGTCATTGCCTTAAGGATAAAGTCTAACATCTAGAAATTCTTTTTAAAGTCGTATTTCTGATTCCATTCCATGTCACTTTAGGAGCAAACTCTCCAATTACTCTAAAATATTTTCATCTATATTTGACACTGAATTACAACCTGTTTCCTAAATCTTTCATACTTCCTCATCCTTTCACAAATATGCTCTCTGTCCTCTGAGTCTGGAATACCACTCCCTACTTCTCTCCACACACAGATACTTTACAGATAAAGCGTATTGTATACTTTAACACCCATATCAAATGTCACCTCTTCTTTAAAGTTTCCTGACCCCTCTCAGCTGTTTTTGGTATTCTTCATTCTCAGCATTCCCTTTGCACTTTTCAACCATCTCTATACAGAATTTATTTAATTCAACCTATTATGATTAGGTGTTTATGTCTCTATCTTCTGAATTAATGGCAATAATTTTTCAAGGGAAGTGTACTCATTTTTTATTATTTTGCTTCTACCTAACCAGTCCTCCACAAGTGGTTGTGGGCTGAATAAATGAAGCTCATTTGTCTATAATGTTCACCTGCAGTTAATGAGTTCTATATAAGTGAACTATGTAGATTGTCTCTATTTTCTTCTCTTTCTAATGCAGAAATTATTTATTCTTCCTGGTACTTCTACTTCAAAACTATTTGTTTATTTTATGAATTATTCAATAGAAGAAACATAAGAAAAAATAGTTTGGGGAAATATGCAAATATGCTAGTGACTTTTCATTTTCAAACTTCATAATCTACAGGGTTAATAAGCCATGAGCATCTGGCAACCCAAGCATCAAATGGGATGCATAACATGTCCTGAAATACATTAACACCATATTTACCACATTTGTACATTTAAAAAGCTATTTACCAGAAAAGATAATATTATCATCTTCTTACATAAGTCCATTAATTAATTTTTCATTCATTCAACAAATATTTTTTGAAAATTACTATGTGTAAGACATTGGACCTGATGTTCTGTGAAATATTTCTTATTCTCAAAGAATTTAAATTCTAAGAGGTGAGATAAGGCATACTTATGAACTAGCCAGACATTGATAAATGACATGAAGCTAAAATAAAATACATTAAAAGTTCAAAGTAAGGAAAAATAATTCCCTTTTAGAAATGGAAAGAAAACTTCAGTTGTACCTGAAAATATTAACAGTATCTAGATGTGTGATGATGGAAAATTGCCAGCCTTTCAATATGTCTTCTTTATATTCTTGGCCAAGTAAAGAGCATGGATATTAAAAATCTATTATAATCATTCATGTATTTTTGCATAGTTAAATTACAATTAAAACAACATTATGACTAACATTCTGATGACATTGACTGTTTGAGTATTAGACATTGAACTAAAACCTGATTGATATGTCTAAACTATGAATTATGAAAATTAGATTTTAAAAACAAATTTATCAAGTTTATGACTGTCTCTGCTCTCTAGTTAGGACTATTCAGTTATTTTTCATCTGAATGTTTTAGGTAACTGGAATCTGATTTTAATAATTCCAGAAAAATAATATTGCAAAAATATATATAGTCATTCAATTATATTTTGTCCACATTCACAAATAAGTCATGTAATATTCCTCTTTAGAATAATTTGTATTGCTTTCTAAATAATTATAAAATTTTACAAATAGTTAGAATATTACTATAATTAACAACCATAGTAATTCTTTTCAAATACTTATTTCATGTGAAGACGAAGTACTTTAAACAGTGTATTTGGAATTAAAGAATAATTTTATTTTGTGTAATTGACATAAAATGCTAAAATAAATAAGAACTTCAATTAAAGTGCTGCACAACATTTTTGGAGGATCAGGAAGAATGGTCTACTTATCTCTCACTTATTTATGATTCTTTTAGCTATAATTACATTTGGAGAATATAAAGTCACAGGGAGAAGATATTTTTCCAAACATAATAAATCAAAGCCAAATAAGCAGATAGGTATCTGAAAAATCAAAAGATATGTTTTTGTACTAGGGGCACAGGTTTCATAGGATTTATTTCATGTTTATTTTAAACAGTTGACTCATAACACAGGCTATTTTCAATAGGAAAATTTTATAAGAATTTCACTAATACTAATGATTAGGTGACTATTGGGTGACGGTAGTATTTCCAGTACCATCCTTTTTTCTAGTTTCATAATGTATTTTATGCAAGTGATGATGATTTTATGTTCAGAGCTTAAGATTTACTGTATATGTAAACATGGTAAGACAAATATGAAAATATTGTTGATTATAGACATTATTTATTTATTTATTTATTTATTTTGAGTTGGAGTCTCACTCTGTGGCCCAGACTGGAGTGCAGTGGCCTCTCCCGGCCACCGCAGCCTCGCCTGCTGGGCTCTGGCGATCCTTCCGCCTCAACCTTCCGAGTAGCCGAAATTACAGGTACGCGCGACCACGCCCGGCTGATTTTTTGATTTATTGTAGAGATGAGGTCTCGCCTGCCCAGGCGGGTCTCGAACCCGCGGGTTCAAGCAATCCACTCACCTCAGCCTCCCAAAGGCGCGGGATTACAGGCTGAGCCACTGAGCCCGTCTTATAGACATTACTGAATTGAAATAAGCCAACTGCTTATTCAATATGATCCATAATCCTTAGTCTAACAGCTATAATATGAATCAGTGAATGGCTTTTTAGTATGGCTTTTCAGAAATTACCTAGAAAGATGAGGTGCATGGGGGAGGTAGGTTCTTATGTTTGGGAAGACAATGTAGAGTAGATTTAGGTACAGATACACATATTGATGGACTTTCAGTGAGTTGTGATAGAGTTATTTATCCAGTAGGCAAAGGAAGCACCTGCTTATGGTATTTGTAACTCATCCACCCCACTAAAATATTTTTTAAATAATTCAGTATACAATTTTTTAGACAATATCAATATAGTCATTATAGAAAACAATCAGCTTCTCCGTATATATGTATATATTTTTTTAAGAAGGTGAGTGAAGTGCAGTAGTTATTCATAGACACAATCATGGCATACTATATGCTTAAATACCTGGTTTCAAGTGTTCTTCTTGCCTTTCCCTCCTGAGTAATTGCACTACAGGCCCACACCACTGCACCTGGCCAGACTTTCCAATACACATTTTATTCATTACTAATTACTTGTAAAAGATATGAGAATATAATTTTAATCTTTAATCTTTTGAGGTCTAGACTATCAAAGACCACTACAATTGTATCAAAAGGATGCTGAAATCTCCCAATGTCCAACTTTGAGATGAATGGAATATGGTTTAAGAAAATAACTGCAAGGAGTTGAAACACAAAATGCTTTTAAATTCACAAGTCCACAATGGTATTTAAAAATACCATGAATAAATTTATTATGGGTAGGTAGTTATTGTCACAAGATATTGCATAAAAATCATCCATAAATTCAGTGAATTAAAGCAATATTATTCTTTCTTGTGTATATACAGATTGTAGAGGGTTGATGGATCTAGACCGGACTTGGCTCCCAGTTGCAAGCTGGGTTGCAAATTTAACAAATTTCTTATTGTATATTCTTCTCATGATGATGGCCAAGATGTAAAAAAGAAAGTCAAAATAATTTGTTGATATTCCATTGACCAAGACACGTAATTTGACTCAAAATCCAGGGTGTGAGAATGCACTTTGTCTTATTAGGAGAAACATCAAAGTCACATGGCAAAAAACATGAGTAACTTGGGAGGTAAAAAGATTCAGGTCAAGAATTATATCTATCACAGTCAAAATTGAAAGATGCTAGGAAAACAACTTATTTGAAAAAGTAGTAAATAAAGAGAGAGACAAGTTTTATTTAGCTTTTTTATGCAAACTATACCTCTGAGTGAACAAGGATTAGATAAAGTAACAGGTCTCTTTATAACACATTTTTTAAATCCCTTATGAATTCATGGATCTGAATATCCATGGCCACTAACATAACAAAAGAGACATATGTTCTCTTTTTGGAAGAACCCATACCACTTACAAAGCTGTTCTGGCCATAAATCAAATTTAAAAGAAAATCAACAATCAAACTTTACCAACCTAACTCTAGATCCCACTACTAATTTAAAAAAACATTGGATAAATTTTAGACATGCAATTGGAAAATGTAACAACTAAAAAAAACTCTACAGGAAAATTGTCTAAGTTTTTTTTTTTTTTTTTTAACAAACAAATGATAAAAAGAGATTTAAAGTGCCTTATGAAACAGATTAAACAATCACAATGTGTGGGCATTTATGGACTTTAGAAGAAACTGAATTAATTTTATTTTTTTATTTTTCTGAAAAGGACATCATATATTAGCTAAGGCATGAAAGCTATACTTTCAATTTTATTAGTGATGTTTCTCTAATAAGTTCTCTAAATGTTTTCCAGAAAATGTTATTTTTACATTTGCATAGCTGGAGCACTTTCATATTTCTGAAACCAGTGGGCAATTTGTTTTACACTATTATCAGGGTTTTTTTTTTTTGTAATCACTCATTTTAAATGGGAATTTATTATCCAACATATATGCTTACTTTATATCAAATATTTTATTTTAAGTTAATGTGAAATTATTTTTACATTTTAGCTGTACTTGAGCTCCCTATACAATAAATTTTTTAAAAATAATTTCCTTTCAACTATGAGAAAAGAAGTAAAATTTTCAAAAATAGCTGTCTTTTCTGAAAAATAGTCATCTGTTCATACCAGATTACACCAGAATGACTTCAAATGTTCCTGAATTTTTAGTTGCCTATCTTATGGAGAAAAAAGTAGTGTTGACAAGTTCTTTTTTTTCCTCAAGTTTATCAGATCGTCTGTGTTTTCCCATAAAACTGTAGATTTGAAATTAAGTCATTAAGAGAAAATTAAAACTTGGGTAAATGACTGACATTCTAAGACACTGGGTTAGATAGAAACAGAACTGGCCCTTGAATGAAATGTAAAAGGGTATAAAAATTTATACTTAGTAGATTATTTCACTTTGTTTTTATAAGTCGTTTGACATAGGAATTTGGTTATACACTGAATAGATATTGACAATGATTTCTTTGTTATCGTTCACAATGAAAAGAAACAGCATCTAAACTTAAAGTGCATGGTCTGCCACTCTTCTTTCTTTTTCCTTTTTAAAAAAATTTATCTCCATTTCTTAAATTAGAAAATCAATACATATTCAAATAAAAAACAAGAAATAGAGAAAATAATATAGAATAAAGTAAAAATTAGTCAGTCATTTTGCTCAGACAGTCATGGTTTACATTGGGATATTCTTTCAAGTTTTTTATACTAACAACATAAATGCATATACTAAATGGAATTAAGAAAAAGCTATTTTTTAAAACTGCTTTATCTTGGTATGTGAATATATTCAACATTCTTCCATCCAAATACATATGCATCCCCATAACATCATACATCTGATTGTATTACACTACAATATGCTTAAAAAATTCTGTAATTTGAACATTAAGGAAGTTTGTAAGTTTTTTATATTATTAAAAAGCTTTGGTGAGTCTCCGTACATAAACAAACTACCACCCATATGTGTTAACTTTTAGGGGCAGAATTTCTGGATCACAAGTTACATTTTAAAAAACATTTTTGACAATGTATTGTCAAATTGTCCTCCAATTTGTTTTTTCCCTCAGCTTATACTGCCTTCCATGGGATATGCATATATACATTTCTCTTTTCTCATAATGACACAATAGATATTTTGGGTGTATATATTTGTGTGTATTTAGTTAGGTATTGTTTACATCATAGAACCAGTTAAAAAGAAATATTTAATTTTAAATCTAGAGTATTTAGCTATTTTCTCAAAAAAATCACTGAAAAGCAAAATACAATTTTAAAATCAATTTTGAATAAAAATTTTTATTTTTTTAAGCTTGGTTTCTAGGATTTAACTATCTTCATATTTTACATTTTCAGTTGTTGAAAGGCAAATATGGGTACATTAAAATTTTAATGAGTCTTCTAAAGTATTCAGCAATTCTTTAATCAGGCAGCGTCAGGCACCAGGTGGTTCAGGACATCACCAATGGGGCACCAGGAGAAAACATTTATAAGATGTTTAAAGAAGCAAGACAAAAACATTGATTGGTTAAAGTGGAAAGTTCTTGCTGAAAGGCTAGTTAGCAGTTTCTGAATGATTAAGCTTAAATTTTATTTGGAGGTTATGACCATTCACTCTTAGTTGGGTTTGGTTTGCTTACTCAGAAACTTAAGGCCCTGGAGTCATTTCAACCTAATGACCTCTCAATTAACTTTTTAAACATAATTTAATCTAGATGGTAAAGCTGAGAGTCACATGTGTTTCAAGTGTATGGTAAAGAACGCATAATTAGTGTACATTTACTTGTGCATTTCAGAATAAACTATATTTTTATCTCTCCCTATTTCTCAAGTTGCAACTCTTTTAGGTGACCTGTGGAAGGCAACGTCTGGTTACATAATCTACTACAACATCTCATAATAATCTTTAGTCAATTGAATTTCTTACCAAAATTCATTTTGTGCAAAGACAAAGTATACATTTTCTGCAAACTTAACCTCAAAACTGTCATTTCTGAGTAATTACATCTTTAAGAAGACAAAGACTCAAAAAGAAATAAGTAGTTAAATGAAAACTATTATTTTTGTGAATGACATTGTATTGAGTCAGATTTTCTTAGCAACTAACTTCCTGTTTTAAATGTTTTTGTATAGCTTTTTAAGGCTATGTAAATTATTAATTTTCTCTCAAGACTTAAGTTGAAACTTAAAAATATTATATAATTATAAGCTGAGGATATTTCAGTAAACAAAAAAATACCTTTAAGTTACATAGCACAGTTTAAGAAGTATTTTTTTTAAAAGAAGTTAAGAATATGGTAAAGAATAACAGTATTTTAGAAAAATAGCGATTAATCAAAATCCTGTGAAAACGAGTTTTCATATGTTTGAAATATATCAGTACTAAATGTGTTTTGATCATTATTAAAGATGTAGGTATGGTCCTACATTTAGGTCAAATGGATATCTTCCTTTAAAAAATAAGCAAAGAAAAGGAAACTTACCTTTATTCATTTTTCTGTCATACATAGTAACTTCCACTTTTGGTACATTTTTATTTAAGTCCTCTATATTAAGGTGAAGATGCTATTTGGAAATGATAGATATTACTCTTCTCTTGAAGTAATTTAAGGAATAGGTAAGGCTAATTTTGAAATGGAGATGGAATCTGGCCAGAAGGGCAGATTGGGTGAGTTCCTAAGTTTAGAGATGTATGTGTGTGTGTGTGTGTGTGTGTGTGTGTGTGTGTGTGTGTGTGTAAGCACACCTTTCTGGGGTGGTGGTAAGAAGGGGTGCCAAATCCATGCAGCAATGCATCATTTTTGGTTCACTACAATTTTATTGTGTCACATAAAATACACAGAATTCTGAAATATATTGAAAGACTACCCAATTCGACATTTTAGAATTGTGCTGATGTTAACAAATTTTATGAGTTTTTACTCTGAGCTTGAATTACTCTTGTCTGAATTTAAATCTTTCTTTTTCCCAATTCACTAACTTATTCTCTTATTTCTCCTATATCTACTATGTCGTAGGCACTCTCCTAAGGACTAAGAATAAGAAAAAAAGATTCAGCTCTGGCCCTTAAGAAGTTTACAACTTAGTGGGGAGTGAGACATTAAGAGGCAATCATAAAATACTGATTGATCCCTTGATCATGCTATTAAAGAAGCTTATAAACGGAGGGGGCAAAAGAGAAAGAGAAGAGGAGAGAGCAATTATCAATTATGGTTAATGAAGGTGACGAATCTTTAAAAGTAAAGAATGGTTCAAATGAAACTACTGAAGACTGAGGAAAACAGATGTTAGGACAGTATAAACATGGGCTCTGTGATAAGAAGTGCCATTTGATGACTTGGAATAAAGACAAACAAAATTATCTTAAAAGAAACAGGCAAGGCAAAGAATTTGCCTATATTCTCTATCTACTACAAATTTCATAACAGCCTAAAAGCTCAGTAATGTTTTATACCAGCTAAAAAATTTATATTTGAAAATCACTTTCACAACAAAACTGTTCTTTGGTAATTCGTTTTGGTTTGCTTCTTTTATCTTTGCTTTAAAAGAGATGGAGAAATTGAACAGTCTGTCTTTAATTTTATAGTTGACACAGAAGGGACATTTTCTCAATCTCTTTGAAGTTAATAGCAAAAAAAAAAATTATCAATAATCTGGTAGATGATGCGACAGATTTTGCAGAAAAAGATTCTTATTGATCATGTGTCTTTAAAGGTGAATCACAACTGTTTTTAAACCCTAAATTGATCCTGGCCAAGATTTCTCAAGGGAACTTGCAGCAATTTAGAGAAGCAATATTTGTGTCAAAGCACCACTTAAAGCATCACTTAGAGAAAAGAGGTCACTAATGCTTTTGCCTTAAAAATAAAATTTAATAAAGCTCAACCATGTGACAAACCATATATCCAAATACCATATGGCCATTTCTATCATTGTATATGTACTAGTCATTTCCTAGAACCCATCAATAAATTGAGCTTTTGTTAAAATAAAATATAGATGCCAAAACACACATTTTAAAATAATTTTAAACTTTTTTCATATTTATAAGTGTAAAGAAAATTTGCAAATATCATACACAGTTGTTGAAAACCCTTCAATCAGTTTCCCCTAACCGTAGTACAATTACTGAAACCAGGAAACCAACATTGGTACAATATTATTAACTCATCTATAAAGCTCCTTCAGATTTTTAAATTTTTCCCAGTAATGCTTTTCTTCTGACCTGGGATCAAATTCAGGATCCCACATTGCACTTGGCTATCATGCCTCCTTTGTTTCCTCCAACCTGTAAAAATTTTCTGGCTTTTTCTTGTCTTTTAGGTCTGGGCACTTTGAAGAATACTGGCAGGCAGTTAGTAGATCATCCCCCAAGTTGGATTTGTCTGATGTTTGTTCATTATTAGATTGAGTTTACATATATTTGAAAATAATATAAAACAAGTAATGTTAGATTATTTCCAGTGCAACATAGCATGAGGTACATGACACTCATGTCCCTTATTATTGCTGATGTGTAATTAAAGAGTATCTGTGGGAAGATACTTCGAGACTATACAAATGTACCATTTCTCATGTACTTTAAATCTGCTGATGTGTCTTTCCTGCCACAATTGCTATAGAGTTTACTTCATGGCTATTTTATGTTTCCATTGTGCATTCTATAGTAATTAATTGAAATTCTACCATATGAAAAAAACTGTATCCATACCCTTTTATGCATTCGATTCCTTTTTTTACGTTAGTATGGACTTATGCTTGAATATTTACCTTATTCTATTGGCTATAATCTGCTATTGCTTATTTTGTTAAATTGTCCTACATTAGAATGTCAAGAGCTTCTTCAAGTAGAACTCTGTGTTCTTTATTTGTGCCCCATCAATTTTTAAGCGCTTCCTAACTTCTAGCCCATCAAAAATATTTCAGGTACATGTTGTATTTTCTCTTCCTAACACCTAGTACCAACTATTTACACTAGAAACTCCAGTTCCTGGGTGCTAGTCAAATATCTACATTTTAAATCTTGTATATAATAAACATTTTATTTTTAAGTTCATTATATTATTCATCTGGCAAGGTTTTTGTTATTTTATAAAGTTGTGAGCTACTTGACAATGTAAATATTATTATTCATAATATTTACCCCAAATGTCTTAACTGTTTGCAATAGAGGTTGGCATTCAAGACTACCATGCAGAGATGTCTGGTGGGTGAATATTGGTGATCCCCGGGCTGGATGTTTTGTCTCAGTGTCATATTACTGTCTAGAAAATTATCCTAATATTGACATCCACCTTTCCCAAGTCTTTTTAATCAAGATCAGTCTATCCTTGGGCTTTATTTCTCACTTTACTTCATGTCTAGTCTCAGCCCTTAAACAGACGGTGTCTTTGTGCTGCCTTCCAACTACCCAGAACTGTCAAAGGTGACTAAGGAAAGTTTACCTTCCCTTGTAGAAACTAATGTGGGACAATTTAGAAAAATAAGCAATAACATTATAACCAATAGAATAAGATAAATATTCAAGCCTGGGACCACCAAATATATCTGCATGGTAATCTTGGATTGCCAACCTCTATTGATAACAGTTGAGATATTTGAAGTAAATTTACTAAAATATTATAAATAATAATATCTGCATTACTTTACATTTTTCCTCATTTTTATCCCAGCCAAAAGTTTTGAATCCTCAGTATTGCTGATATGGGCTAGAAGTTGAGAGAGAAACATTAGTCTTAAACATATTTCTCCTAGATTGAATATCATGAACATCTGCTCTTCATTTAGAGTTTCAAGTTTTATTTGATGTCTCAGTGAGACAGACTATTAATTCAGTGAATTCCATGCCTGATGATAGAATGAAGTAAATCATTGTGGGAAGCATAAGAAAGTATTCCTAGAAAAATCCCAAAATGCATCAGACTAGTTCTAGACAACCCTACCTCTTCCTCAGCATGTGAAAACAAAGGCCAGAATCTCAGTCCAACATATCTGCATTGTGCATCCTCTCGTATAACTTCATCAATCTAAACGTTTTATTTATGACAAGATTTCACAATACAAAAAGTTTAATTAATTAAATACAAAGATCCCTGATGAACATTTAACAGGACAATGTCTCATGATCAGGCTTATATATTTACATTCAGTATATTATAAAGTGCCTTTTTTTATTAATTGTAAAACAAGCAGATCTCTACTATTTAAGAACTATTTGGTGATGTGAACATCTCTTGAAAGGGAGCAGATGATAAAAGCAGATAATACTTGTTTGTTGTCCCTTATGCTATGATTTGTTCCTTACTTCTGACATATATCTATCATGGATGTGTGACTATCAACACAACGAATGTCACACAAGGTATAAAATTTCCACATTGAAAGTTTTCATTGATATGAACCTTGGCATTTTATGCAGCCTAGAAGGAACTGAAGCTCTTTTTTAAATAAAAATCTCTATCAGGTGACTATAATACATCAGTTGAATAGGGATTTTGAGGTGTTAGTTATGATGACTCTCACCCTATATTAATAAAAGTCTGAGGACATTATGAGAATGCCCTCAAAGTTAAAATCAACTGGAAAATCCTACTATCTCATTATGTGAAGAATTTCAAAGCTCTCCTCTGACCACTCCAGAATATATCATTAAATAACCCAGTCATTTAAAATATATGAAGTTGTGTTTTTATTTCCAAACATCCTCTATCAGATGTAGAAAATACTAATACAGTTAGGTGGTCATGCAGATGTTGGTGCTCTCCCTGGTGCAATCTGGTTCCGCCCATTCTTCCTGCTGTTATAGGATAGATAGGCTATGGCTTCTTAGTTTCATCAGGGCCTATTTCTAAATATAGATCCCCGTTCTGCCAGCAATGTACATGCATGTTTTCTTCCCAGGTGATTAGATAACTTGGCTTTAGAAATATGATACTTCCTCCTGGAAGGGACAGGATTCCAGGAGGATTATCACTGTTGTTTTCGGAGATGAGCAATCAGAAATTCCATACTCAGACCAACACTAAGAAAAAATTTTTAGATAAAGAAACTGTAGTAATTATGGAAATTAAAAGTAGTACTCCTAAGCAAAACACTTGGCAATGTTAGTCCGTCAGTGAAAAGCAATGACATGTTTGAACAGATATGTACAATTACAAGTTCTTGTACTGTACAGATGACTTTTTTTCTTTTCTTATCTCCCTGATCTGTCTGTTTGCTGGGGTCACTTAAATTATTGCTCTAATTGATTCTACTCTTAATGAAGACAAATGGAAAAAAAATTATGATATTTATTTAGTGTTATTCCAACCACTATTTCTATTAAAGACCAAGCTTTGTGTAAGATATTGTAAGAACAAAGAATTATATGTGTGTGGCAATAAGAGCTCCAAAGAGTGCATGGTATTTAAACAAATAACTACACTCAGTGAAATAAGAAGTGGATCAGAATAAGTAAGATTATATGAGAACTCTTGGTTTGTGGATCGAGGCAAGGGCACGGAAGTTGGAACTGATTTGAAAAATGTAAAATTTGAATCGAGTCTTATAAAGTAAGTACTCGTTTGACTTGGCCTCTGCCTAATTCTCTAACCTCAATATTAGGGCTCCTGTTTGAGTGACAGAAACTCAGCTCTAATATTTCATGAAACAATTTTATTCAAATACTTTGCATGCATCTTTGACACAAGTGCCTTCATAATCATTAGAAACACATTTTGCTTAATTTAGCACAGATTTCCCTAACACATCATTCTTATTATCCTCTGAATTTTTCCAGATACAGCATTTTTTTAAAATTTAAAAAACCTATTTTTGGTACTTAAGTATTAAAATTATAAACTGTAAAATAGTATCTTAAATAAAAATGTAATTTTTCTGAAAATATGTATCGATGATCCCTATATTCTACCTCACAGTACGATTTTATAGCAATAATTAAAAGACATTTTTAAATATCCAAAAATTAAAATTGAGGACATATACCCAGAAAAAATTACTAAATTATGTTATATTTTGTATCCTTTATATAACTATCATGTGATCTTTACGGGTCTATTTTAATACAAACATAATTACAAGTGTTCTATTTAGATCTATGATTCAACTCTAATTAATGTGTGTGTAGGCAGGATTGTGTATATGTGTGCATGGAAGCAGTCAAGATTCCTTTTTTTTCCTATGAAGATATTTAATTTTTCCAATCTTATTATTGATTAATATTCCTTAACTAGCATTTTATTGAAACTCAAATGATCATAGAATTGTGGATATGTTTAAAACCACACTGAGATACCACCTAACTCCAGTCAGGATGACCATCATCAATAACTCAAACAACAGAGGCTGGAGAGGATATGTCGAAAAGGGAACATTTCTACACTGTTGGTGGGAATGTAAACTAGTACAGCCTCTGTGGAAAACAGTGTGGCAATTCCTAAAAGATCTAAAAATCGACCTTCCCTATGACTCTGCAATTCCCCTAATGGGAATATATCCAGAGGAACTAAAATCACTCTATGAAAAAGATACCGTAACATATATGTTTATAGCAAAAACATGGAACCAACCATGCTGCCCGTCCTAAGAAGACTGGATAAAAAAATGTGATACATATACATGATGGAATATTATGCAGCCGCAAAGAAGGATAAAATTATGAACTTCACAGCAACCTGGATGGGATTAGAATCTATAATACTGAGTGACATCACAGAAACAAAGAACTGAGTATCACATGTTCTCACTTATAAGTGGATCTCGAACAATTATCATAATACTACAAGAAAAGGATTGGCAGTAGTGGGAAACTGCCAGGGGAGGACAGGGTACAAGACTGGCAGTAGTGGAAATCTGCTGGGGCAGGGGGATGCACACCTCATCAACAAGGGTACCTGTGTAATGAACATTTGTATACCTAACCCTGAATTATAGCTCACATCTTTATTTTTTATTTTTATTTTTTGAGTTGGAGTCTCACTCTGTCGCCCAGACTGGAGTGCAGTGGCCGCTCCCAGCCACCGCAGCCTCTACCTGCTGGGCTCTGGCGATCCTTCCACCTCAGCCTTCCAAGTAGCTGGAACTACAGGCGCGGGCTACCACGCCCGGCTGATTTTTGATTTATTGTAGAGATGAGGTCTTGCTGACCAGGCAGGTCTCGAACCCGCGGGCTCCTCCGCCAGCGGGGTCAAAGAAGGTTGTGTTTTCCACTCACCTCAGCCTCCCAAAGGCACAAGGTTACAGGCTGAACCACCGAGCCTGATACCTCACATCTTTGAAAGGAATAAAAAAGAAAAAGAGCCGGGCTCAGTGGCTCAGACTGTAACCTCATGACTTTGGGAGGCTGAGGTGAGTGGATTGCCTGAGCCCGCGGGTTCGAGACCCGCCTGGGCAGCGAGACCTCATCTCTACAATAAATCAAAAAAATCATACGGGTGTGGTAGCACATGCCTGTAATTCCGGCTACTTGGAAGACTGAGGGGGAAGGATTGCCGGAGCCCAGCAAGTCGAGGCTGCGGTGGCTGGAAGCGGCCACTGCACTCCAGTCTGGGCGACTGAGTGAGACTCCCACTCAAAAAAAAGAAAAGAAAAGAAAAAGAATTGCGAATTTGTCTTTGTACTCTATTCTGATTCATTTATCTACTTTTTAATATTTATATCAGTACCTCTCTCTTTATTATGGCTCTACAGTAAGTATTCAATCAGACATTATAAATCCTCAGACATTTTTAATATTTTTTCAAGATTGGTTTTAATATTATACTTTAGAATTCCTACATATTTTTAGAATTAGCTTATCAATTTCTACAGAAAAGTTTGGTCAGGCTGAGACTATGATTGCATCAAATTGATAGATTAATTTGGGGAGAATTGGTAACTTTATGATATTGAGAATTCCAAACCATGAACATGGTTTGCTTTTCAATTCATTTAGACCTTTTTAACTTTCAGCAATATTGAATACTTTTGTGTTAAGAAGTCTTATACATATATTATTTACGTTTTTTCTTTTGTGAAAGAAATTGCTTTGTAAATTTTATTTTCCGTTTATTTGCTCCTTGCACATAAAAATAATTTTAAAACAAAAAATTATGTTATCCTTCTATCTCATGACCTTACTAAGTTATTATATTACTTCTAATACTAGCTTTGTTGATGCCTTAGGATATTATATGATAAATTCTGTCACCTACAAACTTAGACAGTGTTATTTTTGTGTTGTTAGTAATTAATTAATTAATTATATTTTTGCTATACTGCAGTAGTTATGGCCTCAAGTATAATGGTTAATGGACATAGTAAAAGTAAGTATTATTGCTGTGTCCCAAATCTTAAGAGAAAGCATTCAACATATCATCATTAAGTAAAATGCTAACACTAGGTTTTTTTATAGATACCATTTATCAGACTAAGGAAGTTTCTTTCTAGTCTGTGCTTGTTCAAAGTTTATTTTAATCATGCATAAGTATTGAATTTGTCAATTCTGTATGCAATCATTGAGATAAGAATGTGATTTATCACATTTTTTAATGTGATGGATTGCATTGACAGATATTTTAAATGTCAATTTTGTATGCAATCACTGAGATAAGAATGTGACTTATCACATTTTTTATGTGATGGATTGCATTGATAGATATTTTAATTGTTAAAAGAGAAAAATATAATCATGACTAAGATGTAGAATATAATAATTCAAAGTTAATTTTGTCCCGTTCTTGAGACCAGACACTCATGAATACACTACCTAATACTCTGTGAATTATGAAAATTGCTATCCCCTATAGAAGAGCCCAGAAACTCTGCAGGTAGTAAGCTGGAAAGATTTCAGGGCTTGCCTCATGTGTTTTCCACTCTATCTTTGTGATTACTACTGTTTGTTGCCTGAAATCTAATGTCTTAAAAACTATTTTTTGGCACATTTTTCCAGACATTTTGGCTTGGAGCAGAAGCTTAAATATTCATTATTACACTTTCTGTTAGAGTCCGTACAGAAAGTAAAAAAAGGAAAGTTTACTGATAGAGAGTTGAAAAGATATGTGATAATCTAAGCATAGTAAAGTGTTAAGAATAGAAAGAATATAGTGGATATATAATGGCTCACTGTAAATGTCTTTCAAATTTTTGATTGAACATTTTTATAAAACAATATTGGGAAAATAAATACACTGGAAGATGATATCAAGCAGCATATTATTTGAAACTGGAGTATACTAGAAAGAACTGACTGTGAGTATGGGACTGTAAAAAAAATTAAAACACTAATAACTGGAAATTCTCTAAGTATGAAAAACTTTGACAAGGGGCTTCATTTCAAGCTCAGCAAACTCCAAGCAGGAAATATTCATGCATATATACACATTGACATCTAGGTACATCATGGCCTAACTTTGAAAAAGAGTTTGGTAAAAATCCTGAAAATAGTAAGAGAAAAGAAACACTACCAAGCAAACACACATTGTATTTAGAAAAACAATGACATGAACAGTATTTGATTTCTCATTAGGAATTACTAGGGTCAGAATACAATGGAAAGACATTTTTAAAATGCTAGAGAATACAACCTATCAACAAACTATAGCTTTCTAGGACAAGCTTCAAAAAAAAAAAAAAAAATGAGGGTGAAGACAAAATATTTTCAGGTAATTGAAAACTGAGAGAACTCCTTGCCTCCTTGCCATTGATTTTAACTACAAGAAACACACACACACACACAAAAGTGAGAAAACTCATAGCATGTGGAAACTCAAATATCATAGGAGGGATGGAGTCCCAGAAATGATATATATGTAGGCACATATTATCCTTTTTATTTCCTTGAGTTCTTTTCAAAGCAAATGATTGTTTTCTCTTTTTCTTTTAAGAACAGCAGCATAAGATGGGGACTATAATGGGTAGAAGCAAAAGGTAAGAAAAAAATAGTACAAAGGATGGGTGGTTATATCTGAAGTTATACTCTTATAAGCCTTAAATTTGTGATGTGGGATATATGAAGTGGAAAGTAGGAAGTGTCATGTATTAATTGGGAAGTGATACAATATTAATTCTAAGTAAATTGAGATCACTTAAAGTTGCATTTTGTAACCACTTCAACAAACACTCAAACATATTAAGGGGAGGAATAACTAAAAGATAATAATAGAAAAGTTGGAATGATATAAAACATTTATTATATTTGCCCAAAGAGGCATAAAATAGCAGCAAAGTAAGATACAGGGTAGACAGAAGAAATTTCATCTGTTAACACAGAATGGGAGAGAGAAGTAAATGCCATAGGGCTAGAGAAGTAGGCCCTGGATAAAAGAATAAACTTGCCTTTGAATGTAACAGATAAGTGGAAGAGAGGAAAACAGGTAACAAGGAAATATAAAAAAAGATAGCAAGAGGGTATTCTTTTATCTTATGGTATAGAAAATATCCAACTAATGCAGATTTTGACCCAGTGGGACCAGAAGTTTCATGGATACTTACATAAGGTGAAATACCTGAGCAATTGTACATGGTAGATCAAAACAAAAGTCATGTTTATAACATGCTGTAGGAAAATTTCTCTGTTATATTCAGCATTGTTTTCATTATTAGAAAATGATGTGTTCAAAGCAAGTGCTTGATTTTCTTGGAAGACTTAGAAAATTGTTTCAGGACAGATTATGAAAAGCTATGCTGTTATTTGTTAAGGAGATAATCACAGATGTCTTAAGAACTATTTGAGGAATTAGTATAACCAAATTGTTGATCCTTTTCCCACCATTTTCTAAAAGAAATGAATATAAATTACTATGCTTCCATTGTGGCAAAAGACTTTCTTTAGCCATTAGAAAGTTTATCTTCCAGTTCTTATATTACAAATTGTTGAGAGATAATACCAAAGAATATCTATCTGGGACATTTAAAATTGTGTCTACAATAATCATGAAAGAATAGTTTTTTTTAATTTTTTTAATTTTAAAGATGTAGGGTACAATTCAGGGTTAGGTATACAAATGTTCATTATGTAGGTACCCTTGTTGATGAAGTGTGCCCCCAACCCTGGCAGGTTCCCACTACTGCCAATCCTGCATCCGAAGCCCCCCCTTCGCAGTATACATTAAGATGCATGAATATTAGCATAAAATTCACAGTGTTAATGTATATATATCCATGTGACCACCAATTAAGATGTATGACAGTTATATCACTCCAGAAAATCTGTGGTTGACCTCCTTATGACATCTTTGTTTCCCAAACACAGTTTTGATTTCTATCATTGCAGCTATTTAGTATATTCTTAAATTCATTATAAAAGTAATAATTATGTCTTCCTTTGTAACTGCTTTACTTTGTCCAGCATAATAATATATGATTTCTTCATGTTATGTCCATCAGTGCTTTATTTTATATTGCTGAGTGGCATTCAGTTGCATGGAAATTTCGCAATTTGTTTATCCTTTCTCATGTTAGATATTTGGGTTATTCTCAGTTTGGGAGCCTTTGACAAAAGCTGCCATCGACATCCTTACAGTCAGGTATTTTCATTTATCTTGGGAAAATAACTAGGAGTGTAATCTCTAGTTGATAGAGTAGAAATAGGATAATTTTTGTATAGATAAAAGACCAAGTTGCTCTACAACCCTACCAGGATTCACTATTATTGCTCTTATTAATTTTAATGATTATAGTAAGTATATGATGGTACCTCAATATTTTGACATCTCATAATTTTAATTGGACACTCTGATTAATAATGTTGCACATCAGCCTTACTAATTATCAGAGAAAAGCAAATCAAAACCACTTTGAGATGCCAACTAACCCCAATAAGAATGGTCATCACTAATAAAACAAACAACAGGGGATGGCGAGGATGTGGAGAAAAAGGAAGGCCTCTACACTGCTGGTGGGAATGTAAACTAGCGCAACCTCTTTGGAAGACAGTATGGAGATTTCTGAAAGAATTAGAAATTGACCTTCCCTACAATCCAGCAATTCCCCTATTGGGTTTATACCCAGAGGAACTCAAATCATTCTATAAAAATGATACCTGCACACGCATGTTTGTTGCAGCTCCATTCACAATAGCAAAAACATGAAACCAACCATGCTGCCCATCGAAGCTGGACTGGATAAAAACACTGTGATGCATATACACAATGGAATATTATGCAGCCATAAAGAAGGACAAATATATGGACTCGCAGCAACTTTGATGGATTTAGAGTCAATCATACTCAGTGATATATCACAGAAACAAGAGCAGAGTATCATATGTTCTCACTCATAAGTGGACCTTGAACAATTAATTATCATAATACTGTAAGAAAGGGATTGACAGCAGTGGGAAACTGCCAGGGGAGGGGGACTGGGATTGGCAATTGAGGGAAACTGCCAGTGAAGGGAGGGGCACATCTCATCAACAAGGGTACCTGCATAATCATCATTTGTATGCCTAACCCTGAGTTGTTCCACACAACTTTAAAATAAAAATAAAAAATAAAGCGAGGCAAATAAACAGTGTTAACTTAGTAGTACAATGTGTAATGCAGTATAAACTAAAAAAAAAATTGTCAAGCATATCTTTACCTTCTTATTGGCCTTTATGTATCTTTTATTAAAAAATATATTCCAATCTTTGATTATTTTTAATTTAGTTCTTTTTGTTATCTGAAAGATCATAAGTGGTTGCATGGGAGGGAGGGGTTGGGAGGAGCAGATAAGAAAATTCAAAAAGGTCAATTTATTTATGTATACAATATATAAAAATATATACATATATATCAAAATGTATCAGATCATATACTTTAAATATGTATACTTATTGTATATAAGTTAAATTATAATAAAATCTTTCTAAAAATAAAAGATCATCCTGGCTCCACAAAATGAAGTATTTTCTCTTCCTCTATTTCTAAAATTGCCTCTAGAAAATAGGCATAATTTCCTCCTTAAATATTTGGTAGAATTCACAAATAAAAATATCTCCATTTAAAATTTTAGTTATGGAAAGCCTTCTTTATACAAAAAAAAAATTCAGTATGTATAATAGAAGTAGAGTGATTCATATTTTCTTATTCTTTTTGAATCACTTTTGGTAAGGAATCTGTCGTTTTAGCAAAATTATAAAATTAGCAAAAAGTTTTAATAATATACTGCAATTATCATTTACTATTTTAGAATCTGTAATGATATCTACTCTGTGTTTTCTTTCTTTGTTTTTACCTTAATAAATTTTTCTTGAGGTTTGTCAACTTTGTTAATATTTTTTAAAACTTTGCTTATTAATTATTTTGTATTGTTTGCATGTTTTACTTTCTTTGATATCTCTTCTGACTTGACAACATCCTGTCCCTCTATTTGTTTCTGTTTCAGTTTGTATTCCTTTGTCTAGCTCTTTAGGGCTGAGCATTATATAATTTTCCTTAAATGTTTATTCTTTTCTAACTTACGAAATTAAAACTATAAAGTTTTCTCTAAACATGACATTTTATCTCACAATTTTATATGTGTTTTTACTTTCATTCTGTTTAAAACTATTTCTACCTTTCTTTGTAATTTCTTTTTTCATATATCTGTTAGTCACAGGTTTATGACCTAATTTATAAATATTTGGTGTTATTTTGTAATTCTTTTTTGTACAATACAATTTTAGTTATTTTATTTTTTTCTTTTAATTTTTTTATTTTAAAGATGTGGGGTACAATTCAGGGTTAGGTGTACAAATGTTCATTTTGCAGGTATCTTTGTTGATGAGGTGTGCTCCCCCAGTTCCCCAGGCATATTCCTACTATTGCCAATCCTGCTTCCCCACTTCCCTTCTGGCAGTTTCCCACTACTGCCAATTCTTTTCTTATAGTATTACGACAATTGTTCAAGGTCGCTTATGAGTGAGAACATGTAATACTCAGTTCTTTATTTCTGTGGAAGACCACTAAGTATTATAGACTCTAAGTCCGACCAGGTTGCTGTGGAGTTCATGATTTTGTTCTTTTTTATGGTTGCGGAATATTCCATCAAGTATATATTCCACATTTTTTTTAACCAGTCATCTTTTGATGGGAAGCACGGTTGTTCTTGCTACTGTGAACAATGCTGCAATAAGCATACATGTGCAGGTATCTTTTTTTATAGAGTGATTTGAGTTCTTCTGGGTATATTCTTAGTAGGGGGATTGCAGGGTCATACTGAAGGTCAATTTTTAGATCTTTTATGAATTACCATACTGTTTGCCACAGAGGCTGTACTCATTTACACTCCCATCAACAGTGTAGAAGTGCTCCCTTTCCACCGCATCCTCTCCAGCATCTGTTGTTTTCCGAGTTATTGATGATAACCATCCTGATTGAAGTTAGGAGGTATCTCAGTGTAGTTTTAATTTGCATTTCTTTTATGACTAGTGAGTCTGACATTTTGTTGTGTATCTGTTAGCTGCTCGTATGTCTTCTTTTGAGAACTGTCTATTTTTATTTTTTGTCCACACTGTAATGGGGCTGTTTGTCTTTTTCTTTTCAGCACGCTTGAGTTCCTTTTAGATCCTAGATATTAGACCTTTGTCAGACACACAGTTGGCAAATATTTTTCCCAGTCTGTGGGTTGTCTCCCTGCTCTCTTGATGGTTTCTTTGGCTTTGCAGAAACTTGTCAGTTTGATGAGGTCCCACTTGTCTGTCCTATCTCTTATGGCATGGGCACTTGAGGTTTTGATCAGGAATTGGTTGACAGTTCCAATTTCCATAAAGGTGTCCCCTGCATTTTCTAAGGTTCTTATAGTCTGAGGTTTTACGTTTAGGTATTTGATTGATTTAGAGTTGATTTTTGTTTATGGTGATAGGTAGGGATCTTGTTTTAATCTTCTGCATGTGGTCAGCCAGTTTTCCCAGCACCATTTACTGACTAAGTTCTCCTCCCCCCAGTCATTGGTGGTGGAGGTTTTGTCAAAGATGGGTTGGTTGAGAAATTGAGGTTTTGCTTCTGGAATCTCAGTCCTGTTCCATTGGTCTATATGCCTGTTCTTGTACCAATACAAGCCAATTTTTATTATTGTAGCTTTATAATAGAGTTTAAAGTCTGGGAGTGTGATACCTCCCACTCTGCTTTTTTTGCTGAGGATTGTTTTGGCAATTCATGGTCATTTATGTTACCATATGAATTTCTGTATTGTCATTTCCAGATCTGAAAAGAATGCTGCTGGCAATTTAATGAGTATTGCATTAAATCTGTAGATTGCCTTGGGTAGGATGGACATCTTAACAATATTGAATCTTCCAGTCCCAAATTAGGGACATACAAGAGAAATAGATAATACAAAAAAATCAGTGAATCAAAAAGCTGGTTCTTTGAAAGGATAATCAAGATTGATGGTCCCCTAGCTAGACTGACAAAGAACCAGAGAGGAAAAGCCCAAATAAACACAATCAGAAATGCAAAAGGTCAAGTCACAACTGACCCTAAAGTAATATAAAAGATTATTAGAGACTCCTATATACACTTATATAGAAACAAGCTTGCAAACTTAAAGGAAATGGAGGACTTTCTGACATCACACAATCTTCCTAAGTTGAAGCAAGAAGAAATCAAGATCCTAAACAGACCAATAACAATCCAGGAAATTAACTATGTCATAAGAAAATTACCTACAAAAAAGTCCTTGACCAGATGACTTTCCAGCAGAATTCTACACAACATACAAGGAGGAACTGATACCAATCCTATTGAAAGTATTCCAGGCAATCAAGAAAGATGGAACTCTTCCCAAATCATTCCACGAAGCTAATATCACACTGATACCCAAACCAGGTAAAGAGACAACAAAGAAAGAAAACTACATGTCAATATCCTTAATGAACATTGATGCTAAAATTCTCAACAAGATTCTAGCAAATGAGATTCAACAATGTATCTCAAAAATCATCCACCATGACTAAGTAAGCTTCATACCTGGGATGCAGGGTTGGTTCTACATTCATAAGACCATAATCGTAAGTAAATGTCGGAGCGGATGTGATGCGGAGAGCAGATGAGCACTGTCACTGTAGCAAGCCTTGAGTAAAGGCCCCAAGTGAAGGCAAGGTCTCACTTGGAAGCTCTGCAACTTAGTCAAAGGCAGGCTGTGAGGGATGCAGCCTGCTACACAAAATGGTGTCTCATATGCCCACACATCAGGTGCGCATAGTACAGATAAAGCCTTAGCTACAACAAGGTAGTAACCTAATTCCATTATGGCTCCCTCACCGACCTTGAATCCCTTCCAACTTCCCTTGTGCTTGATTATAAAATAAACATGCTAAGCTAGTTTGGGGCCACTTTTCCTCCATCAGAGGAAAGTGCCTTACCTGGTCCCAGCTTTTCTTTTTTTTTCTTTTTTTTTTTTGAGTTGGAGTCTCACTCCATCGCCCAGACTGGAGTGCAGTGGCTGCTCCCGGCCACTGCAGCCTTGACCTGCTGGGCTCTGGCGATCCTTCCGCCTCAGCCTTCCAAGTAGCTGGAACTACAGGTGCGTGCTACCACGCCCGGCTCATTTTTTTTGATTTATTGTAGAGATGAGGTCTCACCAAGTTGCCCAGCTTTTCTTTATGTCTTTGTGTCTGTATCTTTCTTAATCTCTCGCGACTCTCTCTCTTGGGACCCTCAAGACAGCCCCGCAGGCCAAGGCAAGTAAATACATCAACAGATGTAAAAACAAAAACCACATGATTATATCATTAGATTCAGAAAAAACTTTTGATAAAATCCAGTATCCCTTCCTGACAAATACCCTTGAACATCTAGGCATAGAAGAAATATACCTCAAAATAGTAAGAGCCATCTACTAGAAACCCACAGCCAGCGTACTGGAACCAGAAATTGGAACCATTTCCCCTGAAAACCAGAACAAGACAAGGATGCCCACTCTCATCCCTCCTTTTCAATATAGTTTTGGAAGTCCTATCTAGAGCAATCAGACAAGAGAAGGAGATCAGCGGTATCCAAGTAGGAAAAGAGGAAGCCAAGTTATCCCTCTTTGCAGATGATATGATTGTATACCTAGAAAACCCAAGAGAATCTGTCAAAAACCTCCTTGCACTGATAATGAACTTTAGCAAAGTCTCAGGGTATAAAATCTATGTACAAAAGACAGTCACATTTCTATACACCAACAACAAACAGAAACCCAAATAAAAAGCACAATCCCATTCACAATAGCCAGAAAAAAATCAAATACCCTGGCATCTTCCTAACCAGAGACATGAAAGACCTTTACGATGAAAACTACAAAACACTGCGTAAATAAATCAAAGACACAAACAAATGGAAAAATATTCCATGCTCATGGATTGGAAGTATTATGGAATTCTAATTGGCCTTGTTTTCAAATTTAAGGCAACTGGGGGTTCACAAAAAAATGAATTATTTTTTGAAATGTGGACCCCTGGTAGTACGTACAGGCTTTTCCCACTAAAGTGTTCTGGGAACCCATTAGCATCAGTTTAACAGATAACATTGTTGTGAGAGGCTGCATTTTGCTTCAATGAAATTTTAGGGGGAGATTTTTCAACATGTTTGTCCATTTCATGATGAGTGATTTACACACACAACCTGCCCACACCATGCTGAGTGTTCAGCAGTTTTTGACCAAAAACATGACCCCCGTTCCCCACCCTCCCTATTCACCTGATTTCATCTGAGCGACTTTTTTGTTTGTTTCCCTGGATGAAAAAAATCCTTAAAGGGAAACATTTTGCTGATGTGGAAGAGGTGGGAAAAAAAAAAAAGTCAAAAGCACTAAAAGTCATCAAATTGACAAGCTCAAAACCTGTTTTGGGCAGTGGAAAAAGCATCTCGATAGGTGTGTTGCATTAAACAGAGAATACTTTAACATGACTGAAGTTGAAAGAAGTAAGCATTAATATACAATTTTTCATAAGTAAATTTCAGGTTTTTTGGTTCCCCTTGTGGAGTTTATTTTAGAGAATATACCATATGCCCTTGAGGAAAATGCTTATTTTGTATTTGTTCAATGGATTTTTCCACAAATATCAATTAGGTTTAGTTGTTCAATAGTGTAATGTTTTTTAACTAGTTTTTCTATCAAATTTAACAGAGTAACCTGTTAAAACCTGTGAATCTACTTACCTCTTTAATTCTGTCAGTCACTGTCTCATGCATTTTGAAGCTCTTTTACTAGCTCTTTTATTTATAATTTTTATGTCTTAGGTATTAACCTTTTGATCAATATGAAATTTTCATCAGTGTGAAACTATACTATTGATTTTTGGAAACACTTTTTGTATTGAAGTCTATTTTTTCTTATATTAGTATAGTTATACCAGCTTTCTTATGTTTAATGTTTGCATGGTGAATCTTTTCAGTGCCTCAACATTTTATATATATACATATATATATTTAAATATTAAAATGTGATTCATTTGGACAGCATATTGTTGGGATATGCATTTTTGTTTATCTATGTTAACATTCTGCCTTATTTAGAATGTTTAGTCCCTTTATAGGTAATATAATTATTGATATGCTTGGATTTAGATATATTACATTTGTAATATTTTGTGTTTATTCTGTTTCTTGGTTCTTCCTTTGTTACTCCTATCCTGTTTTCTTTTTATACAATTTTAGGTAGTATTTTTAATTCCTTTTAGCTTTACCACTTTAATTATTACATTTCATTAAATAGCAGTGCTATTTTGTATAATATTTATTCTTATCACAGTCTGTATAGAGTTAACATTGTACCGCTTATGGAAAATTTAAGAAGTTTGGAGAGTATAATCCTACATATTATACATATTTCATAAATACAGACTTTTTGAACCCTGCAGTATGATATTTAATTTTTGCCTAGTTTATTGTCTTAAACATGTGTAAAGAAAATGAAAAAATAATAGTGTATATTTATCCTATTATTCTTACTGCTGTTCTTCATTCCTCTCTAGAGCATAGTTTCCACTTGATTTCACTTTTCTTCTTTTCTTTTTTGTAGCATGGTTCCCTGCCACAGACTCTATCCTCCAAAACCTCCGAAACCACAACCAATAAGATTGCAGATGTTTGCCTCTGTCATGCAGACTGGAGAGAGACTTCTGGAGCAAAAGTCAGAAAAATGCAGGTTACACTCAGCACATGTTCTTTTTTCAATGGGAAAAAAAAATATTTCTCAGTTTCTGCCTACAGTTGGTTTTTCTGATGGTCCTTTTTGTAGATCTCTTTTGTCATTTATTCCAAGTTCATAAATTTTATCGATGATAGATTTGTCTGTCAAGAGGCAATCCACCATTACTAAAACTAGACCACTTCATTTGTTTGATTCTACAATTCATTTTACAACATAATTTGGCTTTTCTATGACAAATAAGCGTTAGCAATAAATATATCTACAACTTAATGGAAAATTAATGGAATCATCTATCTGTATGCAAAAATCCATTTTCAAGAGTATTTATTAATAAATGAATATATGTCTATATGCTTTGGGCCAAGGTTTTCCTTCAGTGACACAAATGACTTAATGTAGTACTTTCCAGACTTTATTGAAATGTTATTAGGATGCAAATTGTGGTTCTGTCAGTATTCTAAGATTAAGACTGAGATTCTGTGGTGTTTTGAAGTTTCCATGAGATATTGATATGATATGATATACCAGTAGGTCAGTGAAACACACTGTTGAAAACATACAATAGGTGCATGCATACATTTTGGATCTTGTAGCCAGACTGATCTGAGTTGGACACTTTGCTGTGTGACTTTGTAGCTGTGCTACTTTGTACCAATACATTAACTGTCTTATCTTTAGTATACTCATCTGCGAAAAGGAAATAACTATACCGACTTGACAAAATTGTTGTGGCACTTATATCGCCAACATTCATAAGATACTTAGAACAAGGTTATAAGATAATAATAGAAGCTCTTATTAGTTGAACACACAATTTTGTTATGCTTTTTAAATCAATGATATAAATGATAATTTGCTTTTTAAGATTTTCTAATACAAAGCAAAATTTCCATATAAACTCATTTAATATTTCCTTCCTAAATACTATATTCCTTATCAAATTTATAATAATTCTCCTGGAATAAAGTTTTTATTTTCCAATCTATGAACAAATTTATGAAAGAGCGTGAATGGCTGAGGAAATTCAAGTGATATGAAATGAAGCAATTATTCAAGTCATATGCCCTCAGCCGTTTAAATAATTTACTAGAAAATTTAAGCTAAAACAAAAAAATTATGCAAAATCTTTAGGGGGCATGAAATGTGCGTTCATAGTTCGCACCTATGAAAAATGTGGTGATGACGATGATACTTTTCTTGTCATTAAGGTATTTGGAACACAAAACATTTGATAACAAAAATCATCACCCTCCCCTGACTTTTTACCAAGACTACTTTTTGTCTGGAATTTATTCTTCCCATTTATCACTAGCTATATTTGCATCTGAATGACATCAGAATGGAGTAAAGATTAAAATAGTTCCCAGGAGAAAATGGTTCCTATGCTATCTACTCCCAATAAAAGTGTCAGAATTGTATGTGAACACCTCTTTTGACTGTATAAACTCTTGTTCTTTTCAGGGAATAACTGTTTGCTTTAATATTTGAATAAAATTTTGAGATGCCTTCATTTTGTTATATTCTATAAGTATTTTTTCCAGAATAATATTTTATGGCTGGAAGTTACAAATATAAACTCTGCTTCAGTAGGAACTATTCAGTTCCTCCCCAGAATCCAATTTCTGTTCTCCTTATCAGAAGTCTTCCTCCATCAAAGCTGGGAAGAAGATCCAGCAACAGGTACAGATCCTGTTTGGCTTAAGCCAATAAATAGCTAGTAGCTACTTCCTGTTGACATTAAGCTGCTAATTATTCGTAAATATGAAGATAATTCTACCTGATGTTTGGTTACATGAAAAAATAAGTGTTGCATTCGTCACTTCATCTGCCATGAACAAATATTATACTGTAGATGGTGGCTTAAATCACAAACATTTATTTCTCACAGTTTTGGAAGTTGAGAAGTTCAAGAGCAAGATGCAGGCAGATTCATGTCTGGTGAGGGTCGCTCTTCCTGGGTTGAAAATGACTGCTTTCTTGCTGTATTCGCACATGACAAAGAGAAGTTTCTGTTCTTTTCCTCTTACTATGAGAACACGAGTCCCCCTTTGGGGTTCTATTCTCTTGACCTTATCAACTCCCAAAGTGTCCACCTTTAAATATATGTCATGTTTGGTATTAGAGATTCAACATAAAAATTTGATGCAGACACGTTCAGCCTTTAGCAAGTGTCCTTCATGTTTATATCCATTCACATTTTGAATTTTTCTGTTACTTATATTTGAAAGTGGCATGAAACTGTTAATAATGGACATTCCTTTACACAAAATCAATGCCCTCATCTAAATGGATCACTACGCTTGTAATATCATGTATGTCATGTTCAAATATCCCCACACCAGATTTAGACAATTTAAATTTATTTTCCTATGCACATCTAAGGTCCCTACAAAATATTTTTCCTCAGACTTTCTGATGTAGTATTATATTAAGCTTATAGACCAATGTCTGATTTTGTAGAATGACTTACAAAAAGCACTGCAAAATATCCAATTTGAAAAAGTTATAATATCAATATAATGTTTGACATTCAAAAAAGAAATAATTACATTCAGCAAGTGCATGTTCTTCACTTATTAGCTCTTAAATCATAAACTTGTGGAAGAGAATAGGTGAGTAGGGAGTCCAAAATATCAGAAGTAATTAATTCATGCTATGCTCTAATGAACCAAAATATTTGTTTTATAAATTGTTCCAATCTGACATCATAGGAGCCCCAAAATTGATTAAATTTTTATACTATTTTCCTTTCTTCAAACTATCTCCTGATAAATTAAAATTTTTGGTTAATCTCATTTCTTCAACAAACATTTAGTGATTGCCTGCAATGAATCAGGCCCTATATTAGGGTGCAAAAACAACCAGCAAAATCACTGTATTAGGTTATAACAACAATCAGTGAAATTTTCCACAATTCTTACCCAGATGTATCATATAATCTAGGGGAGAAAGAGATTGATTAAGCAATTAAAATTAGAGTAAAATTGCAATTGTATTAATTACGAAGACATTGAGATTTCCTGTTAAGAGAGCTTCAGATTTGAAAAAAAATAATCTCAATAGATTTATTCCCCTTCATGTTCACCTTATTTCCTTGTTCATTTAGGCTATTTCATTCCTAACTCATCTAGGAATTTTATAGGTAGCCATCATATTGTCTCAATATTTATATGATCAATCTTCACCATAAATATCAGAATGATACCTGACCAAATACTGAGTTTTCAAATGTGTTTTCTTGTGTTTCTAACTCTGTATCTGTTTTATTTCTTTATTTATAATTTTTTCATTATTACAGACTTATAGTATTTTAATAGTATATTTATTTAAAATATGCACTTCAGAATCAGTTTGACGAGATAGCGAATGAAAATATTGCTGATATTTTTATTGGAATCACTATAAATATATGTATTTGGATAATTGCTATCTTCTCTAGGCTAATATTTCTAAATATCTAAAATCATGATATATCTTGTCACTTATTTATGTCTTCCATGAGTCCCTCAGGCACATATTCATTCACTGAGCATACCATCATTGTGTTTTCCTTGAAGTTAAATAAAATCTAAAAAGAAAAACAAATCTGAAAAAGAAGTGACTAGAGAATCACATACTCGGTCCAATCTATCACATTGTTACTCTGTCCATTGCCTGTTATGTCACACAGATACTTAAAAGGGAACAACTCTACAACAAAACTCAATCAACTGGAAAAAACGAAATAAAAACAAATGAAAAACTACAACAAGAAGTCTTTCCAACAACTCAAATCATCTAATACATACTTAAGAATCAGATAAAATTATAGTGATTTTCACACTTAGGTAAGAAGAAAGGTTAAAAGAAATGCAATATTAAAACTCATTTCTTAAGAGAAAATCAAATCAAATCAGGTCTCCCTCATCAACACCTTTTCACATCCTAAAGACTATTGTTAAAAGTTATAGGTTAAGAAATATTAAGCTTCGAAGTATTATATATACAGTAAGTAAAGGATTTTAAGTAAAATGCAGATTCTCTTCAAAATAGAAGTTTCTAATAATCTGCCATTTATACAACCCCAGTAAGATTCTAGTTCATATTGTCCATAAGCATCTCACATTATATAGGTAGATTGTGTCCCTTTCATTCACCTACAATCAAAAGCAAACAGCAAAATGATCCCAATGCTAATTATTCGTGAAACTGATCTACAGAATTTTTTTTTAAAGTTTGCTCTACTTTTAATTTTCTGTCCTAAATGCGTACAAATGTTTCTTGGAAGAGCGTTTAAGAGTACAGGGGGAGTTGCTGCTTATTTAAACAATTTTAATGAAGTACTAACCTTTTACATTTAACATTTGTTTCCTTCATTTGCTTTCTGGCAGCAGTTCATACATTTTTTCTCTCTCTCAAAGGATAGGGTATAATGAACATACACGAGATTATTTAAATGAATGTTTTTAATGAGTTCTTTGAATAGATTCTTTAAAAAGCAAGTATGAAATTGCTTTCCCAGTTGGAATGCTTTAAAATATTTTTAGAAAATTCATATAGTATAAAGCCTTAAAACTCTAACCAATTTTAAAGGAACAATGATTGAAAGTGAGCTTTTTTTTTATTGTAATATGATTTATTCTCACCCATACCGCAGAAGACATTATAAAACTCAGCAGGATTTTTGAATTATTTTAATGGATTATCACATTTCATATTAATAAGTAGTTATTTATCAAATTTAAAGGCTGCAGCTTTTATACCCTACTTTCATAAACGGAAACATGGCATTTCTATAACTGATGAATATTGGCTAGACCTGAATAAACTTACTTTATATAATGCGCATTGTTGCTGTCCCTAAATTCCTTTGAACACCTGTTCAAGGTGACATAATCTTGAGATTAGGTGAAATTGACCCTAACCTCTTGCCACTGCAATTGTTTCAGAAGTTGGCATGCACTTCATTTATTCTCATCAAAGTGTTTAAAACTTCTATTCAATGATTGTATTCACTCTCTGGATGTGAACAAGGGAACATGTAGTCCTAGAATGTTCTGAAAACCACAGTTCCCCCATGAGGACTAAGGAAAAAGTGTACATATGGAGGAGGGTAGATTTGTGAGAATTGTGGAAAAGATGGACCAGAGCCCTGATAAAACTCATCTTGACATTTGCCTTGACCACAGGACTTTCTGTTATGTGAGGAAGTAAATTCATTTATTATTTAAGCTGTCTTGAACTAAGAATATGGGATGGAAGAGTCATAAGAACTGTCTTTGGCAGATATTAGTGTACTAACTGTCATTTTGGAACCATTTATCTACAGCCTTTACGTATTTCAGATCCTTAAAGCTGACATTTAAAAAATTAAACCACCTTGTTAGACATAACTGAAAGTTGGATGTTGATGGGTCTTATAAATGTTATTGTTACAATATTGTGTGTACTTTGTTTCTCTCTGTCAAAAGCATTCACTTATGCTATTGTAAGAGTTTGCTTAAGAAAATGACAAAAAGCGAGTCTTACCTTTAATTCTCTCTCTATATATAAATATATATCCACTATATATATATATATATATATATATATATATATATATATATATATATATATATATTCTTG
>NW_007249283.1:600038-623822 GCF_000164805.1 Carlito syrichta | reverse complement strand
TTGAGACCAGAGACTATTTAGTATAAAAGAATAATGTGGGAAAATGAACCAAGTTCTGTATATTTCTTCATATGTAAAAAGACTCTGCAACAAATGAGAAATTTCCTTCCTGCTTTAATGTCCAGCGATTCTAAGTCAAAGAAAACATCAGGGGCTTGAGGGACAAGAGTGGCACACAGAGAGCATTAGAGAACGTGGAGTTCTTTTGTTCTCTATAAATTGGTTTACTGTTTTGTACTTTAAGTTTTTAAAGGACAGATTCTGTGTCTGTTCTCTGTAGGGTTTTCACAAAATACTCTTTGATGATATTTAAATTTTTCATGATCAAATGTTCTTCAGTAAGTACCTTTTAGTATGGATAAAAGAACATCGATTTGATATGAGAAATTTTAGAAACCTGGAATCTGTAATGTTCCGAACTGGAAAGGCTTCTTCATATTATGTGGGCCTGTAAAGTATATCCTCCAAGTCATCACTGAGCTTTTTTTTTCAAAAAATTCCTTTTTAGTGAAGCACTTACTAGCTCCCAAGAAATGCATTCCATCTTCATACAGATCTAATATCTACTACTTTGATCTATATGTTTAGCTAACATATCCTCCTCAGGATTCTAGCAAGTCATCTTATTTTATGTAACTGTAGCTAAATGTATCCTTTTGGAGAAATCGGTCATACTTAATCATCACATTGTCCTTATTTCTGTCAGATTTTCTTAAAATATGTATTCATTTTACATAGAAGTTTAAAGACTGATGGCCAAACAAATATTTTATTGATTTAAATCATGATTGTCAATTTCAGAATCATATAAATGAAATTGTTTCCCATTTCATATTATATGCCCATATGGTACATGACTAAAATGGTAAAACTATTATTTTTAGAAGGGAAATGTCTTACTGGTTTTAGTCATAGTCCTGGTAAGTGAACTTTATATGGTTATAAGTAGAAAATTGCATGATTATGCAAGGTGATTTGTGAACTTAAGACTTCTGTCCTCCTTGCATCAAATAAGTGAATCTCCCTTAACCATATATTTATTCACATGAGTTTTATGATCAGGTAGTGCTCAATGTTCTAGGGAGAGTGATAAGAGCTTTGCTCTAGTACTCTTCCAGAGGCACCTAGACTACTTTGTGCTGAGAAGTAGAATCAATATCTAAGTGGATATGCTTTATCAATATGTCATTTGTGCCTTATGAGCTCCACATAGAATGAATATTTATCAAGGCTGTTCTGAACTTAATATAATTTGAGAAAGTTTAGGTACTTTCAAAGGAGATTTCAAAGGAGATTTCAAGCATATGAAAGCAATTGGTTCTTCCTTAACCTGGGGAAAGTTTGACTCTTAAAAGTGAGTCTGTCTTCTGCAAAAAACTTGTTGCAGTGTTTCTGCAAACATTTAATTTTTAATATTTTGTTTTAACTACAGTGGTAGAATGTATGTTTTTCTTTCCCGCTACTCTAATTACCCGAATTCTGACAACTATCAAGGGTAAGGCAACGAAAAGTGATATATTGTAATGGAACTCAAAGCAAGAAACAAGAGAGACATATGGGGGTACTCCTCCCCAAAGGAATTATTTTTGTGGGGGTGAGCTCCTTGTAATGGCTTCCCCCACTAGGTAAGTGTTCTAGGAACCCAGCGGCATCAGTGTACCAGGTAGCATTGTTGTGAGAGGCAAAGTTCGACTTCAGTTAATTTTTTTGAGACTCTTTTAATGCATTTTTAAATTTGATGAGTGATTTACCAGTACTCCTGCCCACACCATGCTTCATGTTCAGCAGATTTCGACCAAAAATATCATCCCTCCCCTCATGTCTCTACCCTCACTATTCACCCAATCTCGCCCTGAGTGACTTTTTTGTTTGTTTGTTTCCCTTGATGAAAAAAGTCCTCAAAGATAAACATTTTGCCTGATGTGGAAGAGGTGAAACAAACAAATAAACATACAAACAAAAGTCAAAAGCACCAAAAAGCATCAAATTTGACAAGTTCAAAAGTTGTTTTGAGCAGCGGAAAAGGCATTTCAATAGGTGTATTGTATTAAAGGGAGAGTACTGTGGAGGTGACAAGTTTAGACATGTAAGAATAAATACATACTTTTTTATAAATAAATTCCATCTGGGGGGATCTCTTTTGTATAACATAGTAATATATCGACTAGAAGTAATTCTAAAACTTTGGGGTGCCTATAAATTATCCAAGGACCTTATCACAAAGCAAAATTGAGATGAGCATGAAATTCGAACAGGGTTCTAGTTGGTATTGATGCTGCTAATCCAAGCACCACATTTTAAGTGGCAAGGTGCTAGAATATATGCCAGCTAGACTATATGCAAACTATAGACTGACTTTTGTGATGCAAAGGATCTGATTTTTTATAATTTACCTTGACATCAGGACACTATGAGAGCCTTGCTTTCTTCTATCAGTCACTTCATGTTTCAGAGCTCCATATCTATCCCTTTACTGCAGCACAATTAGATAAAACAAATAAAACCAATAATCCTCTTAAGAGACTGGATAAGAGTAGAGTGGAGGTATAAGATGGGAAAACCAAAAGGATTAAAAGTAGTGAAAATGGGGAATGAGAAGGAAAGGAAAGTAAAAAGGATATCTATGTTGGGCAGACATCTCTGAGAAGCATCACAACTTTTACTGTCTATGTAAGTGTGTGTATGTGTGTGTGTGTGTGTGTGTGCACGCGCGCACGTGTGTGTGTGTGTGTGTGTGTGTGTGTGAGTGCAGGAACATATAAAAACATAAAATAAATATGTATATAAAGCAAATATGTAAATATATAAATAAACACAAATAGAAACATAAAACAAATATATATAAACAGTTTTGGCTCATATTTTAATATTTAGGTACATTTTGTGATATTTGTACTTAAAAGTTATATGAGCAGAAGCCAGTTATCATTAGTGATTTAGTTTTAAAATAAATAATTTATTTTTATTTTCTGAATTTCCAAATCAAATTACTAATTGAGAAGTATGTTGAGAACACAAATGGAGATTTTTAAAAAGTGTGCATATTGGCAACTACTTAGCCTGAATCAAAAATTCCTTGTTGCGGGGCTCGGTGACTCAGCTTGTAATCCCGCGCCTTTGGGAGGCTGAGGTGAGTGGATTGCCTGAGCCTGCGGGTTCGAGACCCGCCTGGGCAGTGAGACCTCATCTCTACAATAAATCAAAAAATCAGCCAGGCGTGGTAGCTCATGCCTATAATTCCGGCTACTTGGAAGGCTGAGGAAGAAGGATCGCCGGAGCCCAGCAGGTCGAGGCTGCGGTGGCCCGGAGCGGCCACTGCACTCCAGTCTGGGCGACAGAGTGAGACTCCAACTCAAAAAAAAAAAAAAAAAAGTTCCTTGTTGTTTTTCACTTAAAACAATACGTAAGTTATATAGATATATATAGATATTTTTGTGAAGTTTTATATAAATTAAAGCTGTAAGACAGTGTGGCATTTTGTTTTAAAAATCTTAAAGTTTTATTCACTCAAGTTATTAATATATAAATGCAATTTATTTGTACTTTAAAAATAAGCATGCTAATATATTTTGTTTTATCTATTTTATGTAATAGTTTATGAATAATTTTTAATTTAATAAAAATAAGTCTGGTTTTAAAAAAGACTTTGGAAACCACCTCTTTATGAGAAGATGATTATGTATCTGGTATAACATATGAGTCTCTAAAAATCTGACTCTATCATAATCTCTGCCCATTCAGGCTCATTCACTCACCTATAAATATTTAGTACATGTAGAAGTGAATTCAACAGTCACTGAGATATTTGTGTTTCTTCTAAAATATAAGTGCAAATATAAGTGAAGGACAAATTCACTCTACAGGGTAAGGATTAAACCAAAAGATTTGCTAAAAATCAGGACAATAGAAATCTAGCCCTGAATAATGTTAGGAGCTGACCCTTGGTAACAACAGTGATATTGGAGATGCAGGTCAGAAGGTGTGTTAGTAACATATCAAATATTACTGACTCTTTACCCTCTATGCACATGTCAGACTCACTCCTTTTTGTTGGGTTGGGCCACATGGCTACTTTGTTCACTGAGTTGTAAGTTAAGTGACATGTATCACTTTTTCACTGAAGTACATAATTTAATTGTGCTCTTCCTTTGGTGAGCAACTTACAATGTTCAAGGTAGTTACTTCTCTGACACACTATGTCTCTTAGTGACTATGATAAGTAGAACCTTCAAACTGACCTATGGTGGATACACATCAAGAGAACAAACAAACAAATAACTCGTTGGTTACAAGCATTATTTGTAGTTGGGGAATGATTGAGTCCATCCTAAATGATTTAGGTGGTTAAGATGTAGATCAGAAATGGCTACTAGAAGAAAGAAGAATCAAATTGTGTGGGGTCATGATAGCTATCTATGACAAACTTAAATTACTTCAAAATATTGTTCATTTTCCAGCATTCCTGATATGTGTACAAAGGCTGAACATATGTACAAACAAAAGTAAATTAGAGGTGACCAAAAATAACCACAGTATTGGTTTATGAAGGTGAACATGTAAGCAATAGGTTAGTAGTTCCAGAGTCACTTAGGTGGACAAATGGTAAAAGGGGAATCAGGACCAACTGATGTGTCAATGCATTTTGTTAAATAAGTAAGTTTTGCTCCTTTTAAAAAATCGTTGAAAGTCTTCTATTTGTGGTAATCAAACTAAAAATCTTTAAAGGTGATATTATTAATATTGGATGTTCATATATAAACTTACAGCACTGACATTTCTTTAAAAAAAGTATTGCTAATTGACCCCAACTTCATACCAAAAGAATTTCAACCTTTCTACTTTCACTGACTGTAACATCCTTCTACATTGCTTTATGAGAAAACACCATTTTCTTATGCATTAAAGGAATAACAGTATAAGTAATACAACTAAATAGTTGAAAATGTTAGCAAGGTAATTTAAATGATGGCGTACTGAAACAGCTACTGTAGTAAAAAATCAAACCTCAATTAATATTTAGTCATATAATTTGGATCAGTGGAATCTATCTGTGGAATCAAATTACAATGCCTGAAACAATGACTACCCCTAACCCAACATACTTAAGTTCTCAGAAAATAAATACGACAGTCTTTTTCACTTTCTCTCCTTCAATGTTTACATTTTGTTCATCTGCTAGTCCATTCAGATCTAGTCTAACAGCAAATTTTGTCTTCTACCACTTGTCTCTGCTCATGCTCCTTTAATTTTAAAACATACCCTCTCTTCACCTGGATAATTAAATTGCCTCCCACCATTGCCTAATAATTCTGTTTTCTTAGTGTAATAATAATCATCTCAAACATTATTTACTAAAAAGTCTTGCATGGTTTTCCATTGATTTAGAAATAATGTAAAAAGTTCTTACCACTAATTACAAAATTCAACATGTTGCAAATCTTACTTATCCCTCTGACTTTATTCATGTGTCATGAATACTCTTCTTGGCTCTGCTTCAGCTATGCTGGGCTTCTTCCAATTGGATTCCTGAGGTCATCTCACATCTGCTTTAGTGTCTTTGCCATAATTTATACCTCCAATATCTCTACCTAGATCTCTCTTAACCAAAATCTTTGCAAAGATGACACATTCATCACTGAGGCATCTGCATTGGATGTTTTTTTAAGTAGATCATTTTATGGATTTTAATGTATTCCATTAGCGAATGTATATACGTTAACAATCCAAGCTAAGTAAAGTTTACAGTAGACATTTTAGGTAAGTTAGAGTTCTACTTCTTGTAGAACTCTACCTCAGGGATTAAAATAGTCATCTAGTCCATCTATAACTAGAAACATTTATCAGTAGATATAATGCCCTTTTTCTGGCTCTGTACTTCTTAGTAAATTTCTCATATCTATTTCTGACAAAATAAGAAACAGGGAAATATATTTGATCAAGATTATTGCTACATTCTATTGTCACATCTTTTACATTTCATTTCATTTTCTTATATTCTAAATAGGTTACAAAATAAGTAAACAAATATATTATCTGTTTAAAGACTAATTCAGCTGTCAGATTTGAAGTTATTCTTTTTTAAGTTTTTAAAATAAAAAACTCATAAAAATTCAAAATGTTGAAGACAATTAAAAGCAATCAATGACCCTAAAAATTTACTGCACATCAATTCTGAATTCTACAAAAAATATTCTGAGGCTTTAATTTGATGAAAATCTGATGAATTTAAATGAGGCACGCTTAAATCCTTTCTGGCATAGCTCCTTTTGATGCTGGACAGGTCACTCTCTTTCCAAGAGAAGAAACAAGCTCTAAGAGACAATTAATACAAAATGACTCAATCATTCTTGTTAATGGCTCTGCTCCCTTCACCCAGAAGTGAGGGTTAACTCTGCTCTCTGCAAAAAAAATTCTCCTAGCTGCAAGTTTGCCAGCAAATCTGTGGTGTACTGAACAGAGCTCGGTGTGTGTGGGGGAGTGTCTGTGCAGTGGTACTTTACATTAGCAGTACTCTTCATATTCATGCTATGCTAATTAAGCAAGTACAGCAATCTGACACAACGATGATACTTAAACTGAGCTCTGTAATAGCAATAATGTGCCTCAAAGGGCACAAGTCAGTGTCCTGCCAGTGAGTTTAATCCATGCCTGGACAAATTAAAGGTCGGATGGTTATAATTTGCCAATAAGTGCTTCAAAGTAGGAGGCTTGGAATAAACTCAATTCTAGTCTCTATAATAAAGTCCTTATAAAAGCTCCTGATTTAACTTCCATTATCAATTACTTTGCAAATATTTGTTATGTTATGCTTGTGTCTATTTTCATTGAGATAAATGATATCGATCCCAATTCTCTGACTTAAAGGCATGAACAAGCTACCAAAGTATGCTATGATTCCATACTAAGTTTATCCCTTATAGTACACACTGTTGTAAAATATGAGATAATTAGGATATTTGAAGTGAACTCCTGATAAATTTGTCCTTTCAACAGTGATGTACAAACTAAAAATTAGGTAGTTCATTCCTTTTCAAGGTTTCTTGCACTTATGAAAACATCCAGTAATGATCATCAAAGCAGGGAGTTGCAAAATTAGGTCCAATCTGATCATGGTGGGAGATCCAGTTTCCTTATCTTTAAACGTTCATACCCTTTTCATAAGTACACTGTTCTAACAAAATTGATGCATTCAACATTTGACCTTTTCTCTCTTCTCATCTTTTTTTTTTTTTATCGTTCTGTTACTTGCTCTCTAAGCTTTAAATAGAAAGGATATTGTTGTTGGCATTTTCTTTTCCACTAATTTTTGTGCATTTTCTGCCATCATTCAGCTAACATATTCCTTCTCCACTGAGTGCCCTACCCTCCAAGGTTGTGATTTCTTTAGTTAAAAAGCAACCCCACTTTTAGCCCAGTGTGCTTGCCATGAATAGGTATTTTGCAGAACAAAATGGATTTTATTGTTCATAGCATCAGTTTTTAAACAGTAAGTCTAGCTACTCTAAAACATTCTCAAATTACAGTCAATGCAATGAGAAACTGGCAGGGTAAAAATAAATGAAGCGCTATTATAATTGTGATTTAACATTATTTTTAATTTACTCAATTATGCTTTCCTATTTTCCAAAACCTCAGCTACAATTCATCTCCATTTCCTTAAAGCAATTGTGTTGATCAGTTCCACTAGGTCAGCTTTGTGCTTAATAGAGCTTGTTTAGAATAACAGACAGTCTCTAGCATTGTATCCTCTCCAATAGATGTTTGACCTCAGAGACTCATCTCTTCAGTGCAATAATTTGTGGTCAAATTATCAAAAGTACAGTAAGGTTGTTAAAGTTTAGTCCTCCCCCCCCCCAAAAAAAAGAACAAGAGAAAAATAAACTCTTCAAAATTGAAATTTCAGAATTATCATCAAGATTTCTATATCCAAAGGCATATATAATCATGGTAAGTATTGTCTTTAATAAAGTCTTCTAGTATTTCTTCATAACTGCCCGCTTTTTACAGTTTTCTTTGCCTTGTAGTTTCTCATGCAGAATGAAGGAGACATTTCATAGCTTTCCCTTTCCCCTGCATTTTTAAAACCAGACACATACAGTAAGTACATGGCTTCTGAGAAGCAATTAGAGTTAATGGGATTAAAAATCTAATCACACAACTGCTTTTGGCTTGTATCTGCAGAACTGCATAGTAAAGCCTCGCATTCCAAATGCACAAAAATGAGTTATTGCACTCGTCCATGGAAGGTCTCTGTAGCCCTCATTTTATCTGGCTTTCTCCAGGGGCAACTTTTCAGGGTTTGATCAGAGAAAATGGCTCAGATTTATTTCTTACAACAGGGACATTTGCACTTTCTTACTTTTAAATTGCTTTTGATATATGCTAAAGACGACAGCAAGAGATTAAACAGGGATACAACCAGGACAAGAATGCATTACAAAATACACTCTCCTGAGTACATAGTGATGACAATCACCACAGAGATGTCCCTCTTTCTTTCAGGAATGTTCTAATTTGAAAAGTTGAGAGAAACAGAGATGCTTTTGCCAAAACATTATGGGATGTGGAACAGTCACTGTAAAAGGCAGAGGCAATCTGTTCTAGAGGCCTCCTGATTCTGTGTGATAAAGAGGAGGTTGGAATAGATGTTTTCTAAAATCCCCTTTGCCATTGAAATTCCATGAACATATAATGCTCAATGAAAAACTAATTATTTATTTATGGTGTAGATTATTCAAATTGTAAGATGCTAGGACAAGAAGATCTATATTGAAGGAGAAAGACATGGCAAAAAAAAATTCACCATAGAAAGATGACTTATTCCTGGTGTTCTTTAGTCCCATAAAATAAAAATTAATGATGATAATTCTAACGTTTACTGAGTTCTTTCAACTCCCTGGCATTTTAAAGTATTTCCTATATGTTATTATTTAATTCTATATAGTTATCACAATCCTGTGAGGTTTTATCTTTGTTGGCACAGAGAAAAACTAAAGAACAGGATAGTTTAGCAATTCACCCAACATCACACACTGAAATGTCAAGGTCAAGACTGAATGTGTGTAGTGTGGTTTCAGACCCCAGCTGCTTACCAGTATTTTTAAGTGAGAATAGACTGAAAATCATCAGTCTAATTTTGTTTATATGGGGAGAACACTCAAATGCTCTAAATGACCTTCACAAACAGCTCAAAGTCTATACATAGAGAAAAATAAAAGCTACTCTCAGCTTCTCTCTCTACTAGATTTACCTGCTCTCCCTTTGCAATTGAGTCAGCTTAGTCATTGCTGCACAAATAACTAATTTACACAATTTTTCACGCATTTTAGTGGCTATTCCTCATAACTGTGGGTCACACATCTAGCCACCTCACCCACAGTCAGACAGTCTTGCCTGTCAGAGCATTCCTGGGAAATGTCCAGGCAGCAAACTAAAATTCATCATCATTTCAATCTAAGAAAAACACAGTTAGCAAAGTCTCTCAAATTTTAAGGGCAAATATAAACTACTCTTAGCCTCCAAGTTCACCAATCACATTGGATTCTCAAGATTTTGCCTCTCATTAGTTTGCAATTATACTTAACTATCATCAACACTCAGGAAGTAGCTAGCAATCACATTGAGAGAAGGACGTAAGATATCACAGGAAGTTCCTAACAGAGTTCTAAAAGAAGATCAACTGTGTAGAATGCAGAATATTTTACAATACAGTCATATCTTACAAAAGGTTAGGTTATAAAATCAATAATTAATGTAAAAATCAATTAGATTAAAAAATTACCCCTAAAAGTACCCTAAATCACTCGTATGGGTCTGTTTGCCTCGCTTGCTTTTAAACAAATCTCTTTCAATATGGTCTATATGCTATTCCCTCTATTTGGGAACAGGCCACAATTACTCCTGCTGAGCATAAGATGCAATACTTTACTTGTGTGTAGGGACTATATTGTATTAAAAAGTATATTGTATTAAAAAGTTGTATTGTATTATCCATTCTTAAGAAGCTGTAGAGAGCTAAATTTACATGCAAAAAAATATGTATTTTGAGTAGCATCAGTGCATTCATTAAAACAAAGATAATTATTAGTATTAAGTCCCTAGGTTAACCTACTTTATAATATCATAAATAAATGTAGATTAATGTATATTTGCCTGGGGAAATAGCATAAAATGAAACTGTGCAAGTTCTACTGATAAAAAGAATAAAATAAAATGAAATCAGATTTTGGCATTTTTAATGCTAATGCATTAAGAAAATTTTCTTAATCAAAAAAGTACAAAAGGTAGATGCAAATGTTGGAAAGGGGATTTCCTATATTTTTTCCTCATACAATTTAATTTTAATAATGAATTTAATAATAAATTTAAGAATAACTCTTCCAAATTGATAATTTTAATGTCAGAAGATGTTAATATCCTTTGACCAGTAATTAAGGAAAGTCTCCAAATAAAGGGAAAAACCAACAAAAAATAGAGGAGACTAAGCATGAAAACAAAATGAAAATTGATGTTATTGGTGATACTTACCTTAGAAAGATGTTTAAGCAGCCAACAAACATATGAAAAACTGCTCAGCCTCACTAATCATTAGTTAAGTGCAAATCAAAAAATGATAAAATACAGCCTCACAATGGTCGGAATGACTATCATTAAAAAGTCAACAAGCCGGGCTCGGTGGCTCAGCCTGTGATCCCGCGCCTTTGGGAGGGTGAGGTGAGTGGATTGCCTGAGCCCGCAGGTTCGAGACCCGCCTGGGCAGCGAGACCTCATCTCTACAATAAATCAAAAAATCAGCCGTACGTGGTAGTGCACGCCTGTAATTCCGGCTACTCGGAAGGTTGAGGCAGAAGGAACGCCGGAGCCCGGCAGGTCGAGGCTGCTGTGGCCGGGAGCGGCCACTGCACTCCAGTCTGGGTGACAGAGTGAGACTCCAACTCAAAAAAAACAAACAAAACAAAAAGTCAACAAACAAGCCAACAGGTGTTGGTGAGATTGTGGAGAAAATGGAACACTTCTACACTGTTGGTGGTAATGTAAGCTAGTTCAGCCTCTGTAGAAAGCAGTGGGGCATTATCTCAAAGAACTAAAAATTGACCTACCATAAGATCCAGCAATTACACTTTGGAAATATACTCAGAGGAACATGGATATCTCTACCAAAAAGACACTGGCACACATGTGTTAATTGCAGCACTGTTCACAATAACAAAAACATGGAGCCAACTTAGATGCCCATTAAAAGTGAACTGGATAAACAAAATGTGGTACATACAAATGATGGAATACTATGCAACCATAAAGAACAAAATCATGTCCTTTGCAGCAATATGAATGCCCCTGGAGACCGTCATTCTAAGTGAACTATCACAGAAACATGTTTTCACTTGTAAGTAGGCCCTGATCATTGGACACACAAAGTCAAAAGTGTGAACAACAGACACTGGACACTATTAAAGAAAGGCAGGATACTCCACAAAAAGACTCCTGGACTTGATAAATGAATTCAGTAAAGTTACAGGACACAAAATCAACACATAAAAAACAGTAGCACTGCAATACACCAATAGTGACCAAGCTATTTCACCTCCTTACCACAGTTTGCAATTCCATTTATAATAGTAGCCCAAACTCTAAAATACCTAGGAATATATTTAACAAAGGAGATGAGAGATCTCTACACAGAGAACTACAAAACACTCATGAAAGAAATTGTAGAGGACACAAACAAATGGAGAAACATCCCATGCTCATGGATTGGAAGAATAAATTGTTAAAGTGATCATATTACCCAAAGTAGTCCACCGAGTCAACATAATCCCTATCAAACTACCAATGTCAGTTTTTACAAAATTAGAAAAAAAATCATAAAATTCATACAGAACCAAAAAAAAAAAAAAAAAGGAGCCAGAATAGCCAAAGCAATCCTAATAAGAAAAAAGAAAAGCTGGAGGCATCCCATTACTTGACTGCAAATTATACTACAAGGCTGTAGTAAGTAAAACTGCATGGTACTGATACGAGAACAGACGCAGGGACCAATGAATCCCCATAGAGAATCCATAAATAAACCACATACCTACAACCAACTTATCTTTGACAAAGCTGATGAAAACATACACTGGGAGAAAGGATACCCTACTGAGCAAATGGAGTTGGGAAAATTGGATAGCTACATGCAGAAAAATGAAACTTGATACTTATCTCTCCCCATATACAAAAATTAACTCAAGATGGATTAAAACCATAAATGTGAAAGCACAAACCTCAAAAATCCCAGAAGAAAATCTAGGAAAAATTCTTCTGAGCATCAGCCTCAGTAAATAATTTATGGCAAAAAACCCCAAAGCAAATGTAACCAAACAAAAATAAATATGTGGGATTTAATTAAACTAAAAAACTTCTTCACAGCAAAAGAAATTATCAACAGAGCAAATAGGCAACCTACAGAATGGAAGAAAATATTTGCAAACTATATATCTGACAAACTAATATCTAGAATCTACAAAGAACTCAAGCAAATTGGCAAGAAAAAAACAAATAGTCCCATTAGACGGGAGGGACACCCCTTATCAACAAGGGTGCCTGAACGATGCATATTTGCATACCTAACCCTTAACTGTACCCCCATTTTAAAATAAAAAATATGTTTAATAAAAATAAAAAAAATAAAATATAAGTGGGCAAACGACATGAATGAACTTCTCTCAGCAAAGGATATACAAAAGACCAACAAACATATGAAAAAATGCTTAACCACCAGTTGTCAAGGAAATACAAATTAAAACCACATTAAAATACCACCTTATACCAGTCAGAATGGTCATTATTAAAAATTCAAAGAACAGTAGATGTTAGTGCAGATGTGGTGAAAACAGGACACTTATACACTATTGGTAGGAGTGTAAATCTCTATGCTCCTCTATAAAGGAGTAGTAGCTCTATAGAAATCAGTAGAGAGACTTCTGAAAAAGTTAAAAGTAGATCTACTATTTGATCCGGCAATCCCACTGCTAGATATCTACCCAAATGAATAGAGGCCATTATATATATATATCATTATATATACATATATAATGTATAATATGTAATATATTATTATTATATAATTGTACATAATGTATAATATATAATATGTATATATTATATATTATATACATATATATGTATATATATAAACCTGCATTTGCATGTTCACCGTAGCACAGTTCAAAATTGCCAAAATGTGGATGCAACTTAAATGCCCATCAAATGATCAGTGGGTAATAAAAATCAGTATATATAAAAGCATGATATACTATTCAGGCACCAAAACAAATGAAATAATGTCCTTTGCAGCAACCTGGATGGAATTGAAGAACATCACCCTAAGTGAACTAACACAGGAATAGAAAATCAAACACTGTATATTCTCACCTAGGAGTGAGATTTAAACTATAAGCAAAGATATAAAGAATGATATAATGGACGCTGGAGACTCAGAAGGGAGGGGGTAAGGGGTGGAGGGATTTAAATAATCACCTATTAGGTATAATGTGCACAGGTAGGTGTGGTGGGTACACTTAATGCTAGTCTTCTTCACCACTGTGTAATGCAACCATGTAACCAAAAACTATTTGTACCCCCTAAAGCTACTGAAATGAAGAAAAAACTTCAGACATTTTATATCCCTCATAGTACCCTGAGAATTCCTGGTATGACTGCTTTGCCCAAGGATTTTCTAGATTCATGCCAAAATGGAATTGAACTATGTCTCTTGAAGAGGCAATAGTATCATCTTGGGCTCTGCTGGTGGCAGTAGGAACTATAATGTGTGTTTAACAGTTTAGAGTGCATGAAACACATGCTACATTTATATGACAGGACAGGAACGTTACTGTATAGGTGAGGGATACCAGAAGCAATAGGAAATTTTAAAAAACAAAAATGACAGTTTCTTTAAAATCATTTGTGGATTCTTGACATACCTCTATCTATGTCTGCAACAATAATTTTATTGAAATGTGAAAATGTTTAGTGAAATGTTTATTTAGTGAAAATGTTTAAAATCATTAAAAATTGAATTTGTCATTTTCCATGCCTGCAGTGTATAATTGAGATAGCTTGATGAAATGAGAACTTTCTTCATCATTTGTTTCACTGCAATCTACACTGGCTATGGATACAGTTGAGAGAAAAAAATTGCAGTCCTTTATTTCATTTGTTGAACCACTGCTATTGCCTAAAATTCAAATTTTATGTGAAATGGGTCTTTTAGAACCAATATGGTCTGAAAAAACAGTAAAGATGAGCATAAATTGTTCTTTTACATTTAAAATATGTCAACATTTTCATAGTAAGAAATTAAACCTTTGGAAGTTTAATAACAATTAATTATTTCAGGATTCATGTGAGAATATTAATATTAACCACCAAAGAAAATTAGAATTCATGGTGATAAAAATCTACTTTCTGGATGTGGAGAAAGTGTGAAATTTGTATAATCCTAGACATGTTTGTCCTAATTGAAAAATTCCCAGAAGAATGAATTTTCTTGTGCCTCTGCAGGGTGTTTCTTAAATCTATTACCTAGTGAAGTTAAACACTGACATATAAAGACCTCAGTAGTTAATTTATTACCTAAATTAAAATGTGTTATGATTTGAATTCTGTTAATTTTAAATTCAGTGAACACTTAAGTTTTAAAAGATGTTTGCCATGGAAGTTAAGAGTGTAAAAAGATTAAGGATTAGCAAGAAATGAAGACTTTGTAAATGGTTAATGGTTTAAGCTTTTTATACAACAGTAAATTGTGAGTTGCAAATGAGACAACTAACATTTTTAAAAATTAGGTTCCCATAAAAATTAGGTACAAAATATTTGTAATTCAGAAAAAGAAAATCCCAAACCAAAAATCTAAGGATTTTGACTTCTCAAATCAGCATATTAATACTAGAAGTATGTTTCATTCAGAGTTTCTATGAGGAATATCATCCCATAAAACTATTTTTTCCAGACACAAGTGCCCCTCTTCTACCCCTCTCACTACCAACTGGCAGAAAGATTCAGGGCAACATGTGGCCTGGAACTTTCTGAGGGTCCAGACAGGAAAATCATTGAGATAGTCTCTTGTTGCTGCAGTGTCCAAGACCTGGGCCATGTGCTGGGATGATTCCACTGCAGTAGAGTCTCAGTTGCTATGGCTTCCAAAAGTACAGTTGTGGTGAGAATATTTTTAAGCAGCAATCATTAGTTATAATGTCAGTGACAACAATTGGGGTACCTTATATCCTTTTATTTTTTCATTAATCGTCACAGCAGTCTTAGAGGGTAGGAAATATTAACTACATTTTATAAATAAAAATGATAACTAAATGTTATTATGTGCCATGCAATTTTGCTAGCATTAATGGCTGCCAACAATTTCCCCTATTCTTGTATGAGCGTGACATTCCCCTATCAAGAGGTAGAATCGATTTTCCCTCTTCTCACTGACTTGCATTCATCAATGGAATGCAGCAAAAGTGAACCTATGACAGTTCTGTACTAGTCCTTATGATGTCTGGATGCTTCTACTTTTGCTGTCTTGGAACTCGGCTGCCCTGCTGATGGGAAAGGTCAGGGTTCCTGCTGGAGAGAGAGATCCTGTGGAGAAGTCTTGAAGGATAAGACATCCTATGAAGGGTAGGCAACATGAGAAGAGGCAGACCAGCCAGCTGCTATGAGGCCCAATACCCCAAGATATGTGAGAGAGGGCTTCTGGGACCTTTCAGCTTAGTTCATTTACTAGCTGAATGCAACTTCTTGAGTGACTCTGGGTGATGCATGAGGAACAGAATTGCCCAGCCAACCTCAGGGTCATGAAAAATGCAGAATGATTATATTAAGTCATTAAATTTGGGGTGGTTTGTTACATCATAACAGAAAACTGGTAAGTGTGCTTATATGTTTGATGCTTCCTTTATTAATTCATTCAATCCACATACTTCAGTGAGGCAGGTCATGTTATTTCATGTTATTACCCTCCTGTTATAGTTGAAGCAACTGAGGCACACAGAAGCAACAGGAAGCAACATGCCCAACACCATCTGCTAAGTGGCAGAGTTGGACTACGACGCGTAATCACATGCTGCCTCTCCTGGGAGATGTACAGACCCAGGGATGTCAGATCTCAAGTCTGTGCTCTCCCAAGAATGAGCTCTTTATGACAAGGTGTGAAAAATGGCTTGGAACTCTTGAAGTTTAGAATTCATGGGGAACACTTACAGATGAGAGTAGAAAGTTGGGACTAGGTTGGAACTAGATTGTGAAAGATCTACACATCATACATTACCCTCTGATCTAGTGATTCCTAAACCTTCGTCAGTAATGGAATTTTGACCAATCCATGGAAAAAAAAATCAAAAAGTATAATATATTCATCCATAATATGTGCAGATTGCCAACTCTTTTTTTCCACCTTGGAAGGACTGTCTTTCATTTGCAAGAATGTTCTTTCTAAATGTTTTGTCATTAGTTTCTCTGGACATGAATGCAATCTATATTTTTAAAGAATTAGCCGACCAGGCTTGGTGACTCAGCCTGTAATCCCAGCAGTTTGGAAGGCTGAGGAGAGTGAATTGCCTGAGCCCGCGGGTTTGAGACCAGTCTGGGCAACTTTGGTGAGACCTCATCTCTACATTAAAAAAAAAAAAAAAAAAAAAGCTGGATATGTGCCTGTAGTTCCAGCTACTTGAAAGGCTAGGGCAGAAGGATCACCAGAGCCTAGCAGGTTGACACTGGGGTGGCCATGAGCATGCCACTGCACTCCAACCTGGGTGACAGAGTGAGACTCCAACTCAAAAAAAAATTAACCTAATTAATTATGGATTAATTATAAAGCATTATGGGTGCTTTAATACATGCATTTGTGTTTTAAATTGTTTATGTAGTGATAATAACTCAGTTGTTGCTTGCCTTCCAATCTCTACTCCTTTCTTTATTTTTATATCCCTTTTTGCTCATGTCTCTTTGGAGAGTATTTGTGACCAAATAAAGGAGACCAAAAAATCGAATAATCATATTTAGCTCTTCCTTAGCATCCGTGGTTATAGAGAGAGTGATACTGAGTACCCAGTCTGTGCTGTGAATGTATATAATAATTACTCATTTAGTGATCAGATAGTTAAGCAACTTCTTAAGGAAAGAACTTTGTTTTATCTGTATATTTAAATAATAAGTGATATCCCTGGCCTTGAAACTAACTAGACTTCTCGCACTATATACAATTCGAATAAACAACATTACTGCTCAAAAAAATGCCTTAGAAAATCATTCCAAACTGAACAAACAAAAACAATGGTAGCAACAAGCTTTTATTTTAGCACTCAGTTTTAATTTATGAAATTCAATGAAGGGCAGTAATTTAGAGAAATTGCTTGTAGTGTAAAACATGCTTTTTCCGTCTTCAAATCAGTTGGAAAAATATTTTAATACAATTTAGATTTTATTCTACAATAGCTCCCTATAATTATGCTTCTACTAATTAAGGCTTTTATAGTTTGGGTTTAATTTAGCCTTCCAACCTATTTTCCATCAATTTTTTTATCTGTGAGCTGTCAAAAGTAACAACTCTACTCTCAATTTTCCTTGTATAAAAGTCAGAAACTACTCCCGACCTCACTACAATTAAATACATGAATAGAAGGCAGATATTATAATGGGAAGCAAATTAGTTTTTGCCTCAGTGACAACAAGCACTTGAGATTCTATGAAGATTCTTCAAACAGCAAAACAACCAGGGAGGGCACTTCAGTTGCTGCATAAACAAATACTACATGCAGATATTCTAATCAAGAACATTGCCAAATGCTACCTTTAGCATTTGGTTTGCATTTCTAATTTAAATTATTCAGTGTGGAGTAGTATCTTAGAATTTGAAGGGACTGAGGCCATCACATTTCTGAAACTGTATGTAATTAACTATCATTTGTATTGATGACATATCCTTTTGTATCCAACTATGCAGTCTGTTCAATTTCTACTCATTAAAAGAACATTTTGGAAAAGACGAGTAACTTTTTTTAAAAAAAAAGCAGGAGAAGCATATATTTGAGGCTGAGTCATTTTGATTTTAAATTACATATTTCAGATGGATTAATTTTATAGTTGTAAGGTCAATGAAGAAACTATAGAAATATCATACCTATAAACACATTGTATTCTAAGTGGGGAGATTCTGCAGTACTTTGAAATGTCCATGTGATACTGATATTTCTGGTCAAAGAGACACACTTTGGTGAGAACCTACCATAGAATGGCGTTGCATACATTTTGGATCTCATAGTTAGACTGACCTGAATGGGACACCTTGTTCTGTTACTTTGTAGCTGTGCAACTTTTGGCCAAAACATTAACTATCTTGACTTTAGTATACTCATTTGTAGAAAGGAAATAATTACACCTACTCGGCAATCCTGTTGTCACATGTATATTTCAAGGAACTTTATGTTAGTGCATTGATTCTAGAACCAATTTTATGCAATCCTTGATTGATGATCTGGTCCTAGAATCATGAATATGTTCATGCAATTTGTAGTGATGTTAAATTAATCACAGTTGCTGATAGATTGCCTAACATGAGTGCAACTACATACAAAATTAACTAACTGGAAACATAGCACTGTGCAGGTTGATATTGATATGCAGAAGTAAAAACAAGACAATGAAAGTATATCTAGAAACAAGTGAAAAAGGCAAAAACCCTCTAGGTGAAAATTGCTGTAGCGCCACCTTGTGGCTTAAATAAAAAGAACCCAAATAAAGCCAACTCTAATTGTCCTTTATTTGCCACGTGCAAGAATTCATTAACTACTGTTAACACTTCCTAAGGAAAACTCCATTATTATTGTCCCATTTTAAGAACTAGAAGATCAAGGCACAGAGAATTTAGGTAAGTTGTTTAAGAACACAGAGCTGGTAGGGGGAGGAGACAGCATTTGAACCAATGCAGTTTGCTCAAGAGCTTGTAGGCTAAAATCACCCATACTCTGTAAAATAATAATTCATTCCACAATTAGAAATAAAACTAAATTGCAATTATTAGTTTATTAATATGATGCTAAATAATTTTCCAATAAAGTTGTTTGACTCTCATCTGACTTTCTTAGAGGATGTAATTCTCTTCTACTAATGAAGGCCCTGATGTTTGACATGCCTATACAGTTAGAGGTTGATATCCAGAGAAAAAAAAATTAAAAACAGAACTTATGAGGTGTGATTTGAAGGATGAAAGACGGTGGAAAAAAATGCCAAAGTTATTCTTTTATTACTTATTAGGAAAATAACAGGTTTAATATATAATTTGGCAGTCTTATTTTGCATTTCTTTCCTAATCAACTACACAAAACTGCTTTTCAAATGTTCCTAGAACCAGCTTGTCTTTCTGTTGATTTCCAAATTAATTAAATGAATCTTTGATAAGTGATTGCTAACCATTTTTATGATTTTTAAAGGTTTTTTTGCAACGTTGTCTTAGCAGATTAGAATACAAAAAGCTGGAAATACAGAGGAATCATGGGGTAGTAGTAGCAAAGTTGTACAGGCATTAGAGTTAGACAAATCTGGAAGCAAATACAGGTACAGGCAACTGTTTAACCCTTCTGAGCCTTACTATCATTATCTGTAAAATGGGATAATATTTCTTAGTCCATAAGGATTGTTGAAAGGATCATACGATATAACATTCCTGAGACACACAAAATAGGTTTGACATATTGTATCCAAGAATAGTCAGTTATTTCTTATTTTTTCAACCTGAATTAGTCAGATGGGTATTATAATGTTTTGCAACCATATAACAGACTTTTTAAAAGTCTTGATTTTTTTAGAGAAGTTTTAGTTTCAAAGAAAAATTGAAAGAAGAAATATTTTTCATCTTCTTCATCTCCACACATGCATAGCCCCCTCTTATTGTCAGCAACCCCCACCAGAGGGAATCTCTCCACCATTGGTTAGAATTGATGAACCCACCTACATTAACTCATCATAATCACCCAAAGTTCATAGCGTACAAAGGAGTTTGTTTGATGTTGTACATTCAATGGATTTGGACATATATTTAATGATATGCACCTGCCATTATACTATTTTTTAAAATTTTAAAGATGTGGGGTACAATTCAGGGTTAGGTATACAAATGTTGATTATGTAGTTATGCTTGTTGATGAAGTGTGCCCCTCCCTGCCCTAGCAGTTTCCCTCAACTGTCAATCCCTTCCCCCCTCCCCCATGGTTTCCCACTACTGCCAATCCCTTTCTTATGATAATTGTTCAAGGTCCACTGATGAGTGAGAACATATGGTACTTTATTCTTTGTTTCTGTGATAGATCACTGAGTATAATCAACTCTAAATACATTCAAGTTGCTCTGAAATTCATATGCTTGTCTTTCTTTATGGCTGCAAATATTCCATTGTATATATGTACCACATTTTTTAAAAATCAGTCCAATTTCGATGGGCAGCATGGTTGGCTCCATGTTTTTGCTATTGTGAATAGAGCTGCAACAAACATATGAGTGGAGGTATCCTTTTTTATAGAATGCTTTGAGTTCCTCTGGGTATATTTCCAATAGGGGAATTGCTGGGTCATATGGAAGGTCAATTTCTAGTTCTTTCAGAAATCACCACACTGTCTTCCAAAGAGGTTGCACTAGCATACATTTCCACCAGCAGTGTAGAAGCATTCCTTTTTCTCCACATCCTTTCCAGCATCTGTTGTTGTTTGTTTTATTAATGATGGCCATTCTTACAGGGGTTAGGTGGTATCTCAGTGTGGTTTTGATTTGCATTTCTCTGGTGATGAGTGAGGCTGAGCACTTTTTCATGTGTCTGTTGGCTGCCCATATATCTTCTTTTGAGAAGTGTCTGTTCATGTCTTTTGCCCACTTTTTAATGGGGCTGTTTTTTTTTTCCTTTCAGCGCGTTTGAGTTCCTTGTAGATCTTAGATGTTAGACCTTTGTCAGATATACAGTTGGAAAATATTTTTTCCCATTCTGTGGGCTCTCTCCCTCCTCTCTTGACAGTTTCTTTTGCTTTGCAGAAGCTCATCAGTTTGATGAGGTCCCACTTGTCTATCTTATTTTTTATGGTATGGGCACTTAGGGCTCTGATCAGGAATTAGTTGCCAGTTCCAATTTCCATAAGGGTGTGTCCTGCATTTTCTAATATTCTTATAGCTTGAGGTTTTACATTTAGGTCTTTGATCCATTTAGAATTAATTTTCATATATGGTGATAGGTAAGGGTCCTGTTTCAATCCTCTGCATGTGATCAGCCAGTTGCCAATATACTATTAAACAAAGTATTTTCATTGTCCTAATGAAAACCCCTGTGATACTTTTATTAATTCCCTTCTTCTCAGCTCATGGCAACTAATTATGTTTTTACCCTCTCCATAGTTTTGCCTTTTCTAGAATGTAATATAATTGGAATCATATAGTATCTAACCTTGTTAGGTTGTTTTCTTTTACTAAATAATATACATTTAGGGTTTCTCCATGTCTTTTCATGGTTTGATAGCCTACTTCATTTTAGCACTGAATCCATTGTCTGGATGTTCCACAGCTTATCTTTCACTTTCCAAAGTTATATCTCCATAGCTTCCAGGTTTTGGCAATCATGAATAAAGTTGTTATAAACATCTGTGTCAAAGTTTTGGTGTGGACATAAGTTTCAACTCTTTTGTATACATACCAAGGAATCCAAGTGCTGAATCATACAGTAAGAGTATGTTTAGTGTTGTAAGAAACTACAAAACTGTCTTACAAAGTGGCTGTACCATTTTGTGTTTCCACCAGCAATAAATGGGATTTCCTGTTTCTCACAGTAGAATTTTGAAGTCACACTAAAATGTGTGTGTGTGGGGCAGAGGGACAAATTTGAAAAAATGAAAAATAACAGAACAGTAAACAAAATGAACACAAATGTCAAAACTAAAAAATGAGACAATATCAAAAGAAAATTTCCTTTTTATTTTTCTCTGAAAATAAGATTCTTTTTTCAGGTTATAAAGTAGACCAAGGAAGTAGAACTACTGTATTCTGCATTTGAGGAAGTACTTGAATAAAGGAGTTCATATCAAATAATTTTCTTCCAAAAAGCTTTTTAAAGTATTGGTTTCAACACATGGTCTGTCAAACAACTGTCTTAAACCTGATGAAAGTAATTTTTTTTTTCCCCAGTAGAAAATTCATAAAATCTACCCATGTTTTTCAGGTTAAGAATTCCTATTTTAGCCGGGCTCAGTGGCTCAGCCTGTAATCACGCGCCTTTGGGATGCTGAGGTGAGTGGATTGCCTGAGCCCGCGGGTTCGAGACCCACCTGGACAGTGAGATCTCATCTCTACAATAAATCAAAAAATTAGCTGGGCGTGGTAACACGTGCCTGTAGTTCCAGCTACTGGGAAGGCTGAGGTGGGAGGATCGCCGGAGCCTAGCAGGTCGAGGTTGCGGTGGCCGGAAGCAGCCACTGCACTCCAGTTTGGGTGACAGAGTAAGACTCCAACTCAAAAAAAAAAAAAAAGAATTCCTATTTTAAAGGTACTATAAAAAATGATGCAGTAGTCATTGGCAAAAAGTCAGAAATGTTTTAAAGTCTGCTATTCAAAAAGTAATATTGCCATTTGATATTTTACTTTAAAAATGCCATGCTTTTATTCATATCTGTATTCATTGATATATTCTTTTTTTTCAGGAAAAAATTGAAATAAACCTTTGTAAACAAAGATTCCAGCATATCCTTCAGTGTTATCAGGTACTATGGGATGCTATGTCTTTCATTGCTTTTGAGTTATCTCACATCCGTGTACATTTCAGATAACTGATAGCAATGAAAACACATTTGCTCACAGAGAATCAAGTTGCATTCAATGTAATCTGGCCATTGTCCCTTGGATATCAACCAGTTTTGTATCTATTAGTAAATTAATTTAAGCACTTTTATCTGGCACTAACATGTGAAACTTGGAATTCTTTTTTTGAACTGGTTGTAACATCTTACTGATTCATGAATTAGTGGGTAAAATAAATATTTGGCATATTTTATTTTTTAAAAATAATTTATTTGGCATGTTAATCAGTGGGCAGCATAAAGTATTTGACACATTTATTAATATTTATATGAGAATCATTATTTTTACCCTTCTGAGAATATCTATCATCTATCAATCAATTTATCGATCGATCTATCTATCATCTATTTAGTTACATTACCATCCTACCTACTTATCTTCTCCATAAATATTTATTTTTTAAGAAAACAAATCTTTGAGCAAAAATATGTTCTATATAAAAATGAGCCACACATACCATATCACTTCACAAATTCCCTGTATCACTGCCACATAGCTTGTTGTTTTCATAACTCTATTGAGAATGCATAAGAACACTATACCAATCACAGTAACAAAATAAGGCACTGCAATGAAAAGAAAAAGTGACTCTCCTTGTTTAGGTGAGATTCTAACAAAGGACAAGCAAATGTATAGTTTGGCTAGTGGTCATAGGACAGGATGCTTTTTTTTTTTTCTTCAGTTGGAGTCTCACTCTGTCACCCGGACTGGAGTGCAGTGGCCACTCCCGGCCACCACAGCCTCGACCTGCTGGGCTCCAGCGATCCTTCCGCCTCAGCCTTCTGAGTAGCCGGAATTACAGGCATGTGCTACCATGCCCAGCTGATTTTTTTATTTATTGTAGAGATGAGGTCTCATTGCCCAGGCGGGTCTCAAACCTGCGGGCTCAGGCAATCCACTCACCTCAGCCTCCCAAAG
>NW_007249283.1:593842-599835 GCF_000164805.1 Carlito syrichta | reverse complement strand
CTGAGCCTGCGGGTTCGAGACCCACCTGGGCAACTTGGCGAGACCTCATCTCTGCAATAAATCAAAAAAATTAGCCGAGTGTGGTAGCGCGCGCCTGCAGTTCCAGCTACTTGGAAGGCTGAGGCAGAAGGATTGCTGGAGCCCAGCAGGTCGAGGCTGCAGTGTCCGGGAGCAGCCAATGAACTCCAGTCTGGGTGACAGAGTGAGACTCTAACTCAAAAAAAAAAAAAGTATTTATTTAATAACTCTAGAAATTATAACTGTCATCTTTATACTCTGTGAGCAAACAGAATGAAGAGTTTCTCATCTGTGAGTTTTGGCAGAAACCATAGAAAAGATAACCGAAGTCTAAATAGTTCCATTGGTTTAGAGGTGATGTAGACCAGGGTGACAAATGAAACAAACTGTATGGTGGCATTATTCACTTTTGCTTAATACTAATCCCTTTGGATGTTCTGACCCTCCAAGAGTTATCTTAGTGGAGCACTGCATTTTTAAGTCTTCTGTAGCCTCTAGACTCTCACACTTTTGCATAACTTAGTCCTCTTTATATCAAACCTATTAAGTTTGCCTATATATGAGTTGAGTTGGGGTACAGTTGTCTTTCCAATATACGACTTTTGTAAAAATTTAATCCTTATATTGATTTTTTGGGTTTTTTTTACCCAATTTATTTTTTTTATCTCTTATTAACTTTTCAAGGGCTTTGAAAATCTCATAAATTCCCAAAATAAATAATTGTTATAATGTCCTATGATAGATTTTTAAATCCGTGTGAGACATACAGTTCTATTTTTATGCTTTGCTAGGAAGGATAACATTATTAAATAGATGCAGAGCAAAACCAATCCATTGCAGGGTAGGAGACAACAGGGGCATTGAGGGCTATTTGTTTTTATTTGTTCAGCGGGCTTTTCAATATTTCTTACTCAGGTAACTTTACTTCAAGTCTTGGAAGTGAGCAGGTGACCATGTCTAAATAAATTTTACAACTTGAGCTCAGTAACCTGAGTCTGATGGAGAATGGGTTCCTTGCTAGATTGAAAGACTGGCCAAATTAAGCAAGAATATAATCAACAAGCCAAGAGAAGCAGAGACAAACAGTGTTGACAGGATGAACCAATAGTCCTGTTGTCCATTATTTGGTGGCAGTTCCCACAGGGCTTTCTGAGTGCTACCTCAGAAACCAGTAACATTTAAATGAGTCTAGCCTGAAGATTCAGTACAGCTCTACAGCCTGTTGTCTGCAGTCAAATCCCAGCTCTGTCATCTATTAGTTGTGTGTCTCATTCATTTTACTTAATGTCTCTCTGGTTTGATTTCCACATTAAAAAGGGAGTGATGATGATTATAGTAACAACACCTATGTCATAGGGATCTTGTGAGGATAAAATGAGTTAAAACATACATGCCTAGCATATGTTGAATTATATACCTAAATGTTAATATTATTGATCCCAGTTACATGAATCTGTGCATTAACATTTTTTAAAGTTAGTTTTAGTCTTGTAACTTGCAACTGATATAACTGTGATCATTTTAGTAACTTCTTGAGCCCTCATCTCCTATGAACTGAATAGTAAATTCCACTATTTCTCCCAAAAGGGATCTATTTCTGAGAAATAATGCAACGCAATGACTATCTCAAATTTCAGGATGACAGCTCATATCACTGGCCCAGACATAAAAGCTTTTTTTGTTTTTAAGATCCCCAGGTGGTCACCTCAAATTTAATTCTCCTAGGCAACTTATGAACAGGAGGCAGAGTTATTTGTTTTGGAGATCTGACCAGATACATAACAAATCATAATTGTTCTTTCTTTTCTTAAGGAAAAATGAATGGACTAATTATGGTTTTTAATACATATATTTTAAATAAAGAAATAATTAATAGTACACATTGACTTGAACTAAAATAAAAATAGGTATCATTAAAATAAAAAACTGGGATTTCCGGCAAGATGGCGACAGGGCGGCATGGTCTGTGAGACCCTCTGTGAAAGAGAACACTCATAAAGACCCTAGCTCTCTCCCATGGGCTGCAGCTCCCATCTTCTGCAGCCTGCTCTTCACAGGGAGCTCAGTCATCACCATCACCCGCTGTTCCTACTCAGATATCACAGCAGTTTGGGCTGCTTCTGCATTCGTGGATGCCGCTGCTGCGATCATTCCCAGCTCATGCCTGAAGCAAGCCATGACTTCAGACCGTGAAGCCCCCCGCAAGTAGGATCTTCTGAGATTGTCGCTGCCCAGCTGCTGCTGCCACTGCCACAACATGCCTCTAGCCTGGATAAAGGCCTGTGGAACTCCCCCCCATGAAGTTGCCACGCCAGGTCACGGATCCGTAACCAGCTCACTCCTGTCTGAACTGTAGCCACGAGATAGCACCACCTGCTGGGAAACCAAGGTAACAACATCAAAATGGGATTGGCAGAGGCTCATCCCTCTTGATAAATAGAAAAAACCAGATCTCAGTAATAGTCTGGGCAGAGGGCCCATATCTGAAATATTCTTCACAGCAGGCCAGGGGCAACTGACCCTCACTGTGAACAATTCTACCAGTCTGCAAAGACAGCTAGAAATCAGAGCTAAAAGGGCTTGGACTTAAAGGAAAAGGCTCAGAGTGTGCTTGGTTGGTTCTGTTAGTCCACTAACTTTAATCTATCCCTTTCTCTCCCTTTTTTTCTTTCTTTTTTTTCTTTTTCCTTTTTTTTTATTTCTCTGTAAAACCCATCTTTGTATAAAGGAATAGCACACCAAAAGGGAGGTTGGTCAGTGTGTACATTAGCATCATTGTATGTTTTAGCTTTTTATATGGTTGTTGGTTAGTTTTCAGTCGTGGATATTGTTTTTCTTTATATTTATTTCAGTCTTTGTGTCTCCTTACACTTACCAGTCGGTACACTCAACTGTTTTCCCTCTCACTCCTCTCTCTCTCCACCCCTGCTTCCCCCACTATCTGCTCCATTCTCTTCCCTCTATTAACCTCATTTTGCTTTCAGGGAGTAAACCTACAACCCCACTGCATGGACAGACTCTAAGGCAGTGGGAAGTCAGTTTTAGACTATCCATACGGCTCTTGGCGGATTTGGGATCTACAGAGAGATTTTGAATCACACTTCTCCCTTTAATTAAATCCCAAAACTATAGAAAGGGCTGCCCTCAACCCACAGTACAACTCCAGAACTGAACAAAGCAAGAGGAAATACATTAGGAAGAATAGGAGATTGAACAAACAGAAGTAAAAGAAACCCCCCTACCCCTGAATAACAGAATTAAAGAAGACGGGGTTGTGGAGGGAAGGGAAAAGTAGGGAGGAAAAATCTACACAAATGAAGAAAAACCAAAAGATGAATACAGGGCTCACACAGACCCCTGGGAGGTCAGAAACAGAGAAAACAGACTTCAGAACACAAACAATGAAGAGCCCCAGAATGACTGGTCACAAGCAACAAACCCAGACATCAAGGCATTAATAGAGAGAATTAAAAAAATTGAGGAGAAACAAGAGGAAAATAGGAAGGAGCTGATGACAGAAATAACAGCAGTAAAGAATATTGTGATGGAAATAAATAACATACTAATTAGCATGGAAAGCAGAATTAGCCAAGCAGAAGAAAGAATCTCAGAACTTGAACACCAAAATACAGAACTAACCCAAACTGTCAAAAACATAGAAAAGAAGCTTAAAAAGTCAGAACAAAACCTTCAGGAGATGAATGATTACTTCAAGAGACCCAATCTAAGAGTAATTGGCCTTCCTGAGGCAGAGAGAGAGAGTCAGAGGTCACACTGGAAAAAACATTTCAAGAAATCATTCAAGAAAACTTCCCTCATCTCATCAGTGATGCAAAAATTCAAGCAAAAGAGATTCAGAGAACCCTGCAAGACAACAAATAAGAAGACCATCTCCCAGACACATAATAATTCACCTAAACAAAGTCGCTATAAAAGAAAAAATCCTAAAGGCAGCAAGAGAAAAAGGCCAGACTACCTACAGGGAAGACCAATTAGAATAGCAGCAGATTTATCTACAGAAGCCCTCCAGGCTAGGAGAGCCTGGAGCCCTATCTTCAAAGTTCTAAAAGATAAACAATTTCAACCAAGAATAACCTACCCAGTCAAGCTAAGCTTCATCAGTGAGGGAGAATTGAAATCTTTTCCAGATATCCAATCCCTAAGAACCTAGGCCACCACCAGACCACCTCTACAAGAAACACTTAAGAAAGAAATACACACAGAAGAAAAGGAAAAAAGAACAACATTCCTCACAAGAGTACAGGCAAAAGATTAAAAACACACATGAACCAACTCCAAAACCAAAAGAAAGACAACAAACACACAAGAACAACACCTCTGTAAGAACCTTATGACAGGGATCAACTCTTGCATTTCAATTATTAGCCTAAATGGGAATGGACTAAATGTACCACTGAAAAGACTTAGAATGGCAAAATGGATAAAATATCACCAGGCAACAATCTGTTGCCTTCAAGAGACTCACCTCACCAGAAAGGACACTCACAGACTCAAAGTAAGAGGATGGGAAACAAACTTTCAGGTGAATGTAACAGAAAAGAAAGGAGGAGTAGCAATCTTTATTTCAGACAAAATAACCTTCAAGTTATTAAAAGTTTAAAAAGATACAGAAGGCCATTACATAGTGATAAAAGGTCCAATCCATCAATAAGAAATATCCATCTTAAACATATATGCACCCAACATAGGAGCACCAACTTTCATAAAGCAGCTTCTAGGTAAACTAAAAAAGATATCAACTCCAACACCATCATAGCTGGGGACTTCAACACCCCACTCACATCCCTAGACAGATCATCAAGACAAAAAATCAGCAACGAGATCCGAAACCTTAACATGACTCTTGACCAAATGGACTTAATTGATACCTACTGAACACTCCATCCAAAGACCACAGAATATACATTCTACTCATCACAGCATGGGACATACTCTAAGATCGACCACATACTTGGCCATAAATTAAGTATAAGCAAATTTAAAAGAACTGGAATTTTACTATGTACCTTCTCAGACCTCAGTGGAATAAAAATAAACATGAACACCAACAAGGTCCCCCTAAAACCCACAAAGACATGGACACTAGACAGCAATGATGCTAAACAACTCCTGGGTCAATGATGCAATCCAGAGATTAAAAGGTACCTGAAAACAAATGAAAATGAAGAAACATCTTACCAAAATCTCTGGGATGCCATGAAAGCTGTAGTAAGAGGGGAATTTATATACCTACGAATGCACATGAAGAAAATGGAAGGATCACATATTAATAGCTAATAAGTCACCTAAGGAAGCTGGAAAAGCAAGACCACCAAAATCCTATTTTCAGCAGAAAAATCCAGATCACCAAAATAAAAACCCAAATTCAGGACATAGAAGCCAAAAGTTAATACAAAAAATCAATGAAACAAAAAGCTGCTTCTTTGAAAGGATAAACAAGATCGATGTTTTCCTAGCTAGACTGCCCAAGATAAAGAGAGAAAAAGTCCAAATAAACACAATCAGAAACACAAAAGATGAAGTCATATCTGACCCTGAAGGAATACAAAGATCATTAGAGACTACTACATACACTTGTATGGAAGCAAACTTGAAAACCTTAAGGAAATGGAGGACTTTCTGACATCACACAACCTGCCTAGGTTGAAACAAGAAGAAATTGAGACCCTAAATAGACCAATAACAATCAAGGAAATTGACTATGTAATAAGAAGACTACCTACAAAAAAAAGTTCTGGTCCTGATGGCTTTCCAGCAGAATTCTACAAGACATTTAAGAAGGAGCTGATACCAATCCTCATGAAGGCATTCCAGGCAATTGAAAAAGATGGAATTATCCCCAAATCATTTTATGAAACTAACATCACATTGATACCCAAGCCAGGTAAAGACCCAACAAAGAAAGAGAACGACAGGCCAATATCTTTGATGAACATAGATGCTAAAATTCTCAA
>NW_007249283.1:592660-593516 GCF_000164805.1 Carlito syrichta | reverse complement strand
AGAAGCCATCTATGAGAAACCCACAGCCAACATACTCCTAAACGGACAAAAATTGGAACCATTTCTCCTGAAAACTGGAACCAGACAAGGATGCCCACTCTCCTCCTCCTGTTCAATATAGTATTGAAAATCCTGACTAGAGCAATCAGAGAAGAGAAGGCAGTCAGGGTTATCCAAATAGGAAAAGAGGAAGTCAAGTTATCTCTCTTTGCAGATGACATGATCATGTACCTTGAAAACCCAAGAGAATCTGTCAAAAACCTCCTTACACTGATAAAGGACGTAGGCAAAGTCTCAGGATATAAAATAAATGTACAAAAGACAATCACATTTCTTTACACCAATGATAAACAAACAGAAACCCAAATAAAAAGCACAATTCCATTCACAACAGCCACAAAATAATGAAATACCTTGGCATCTTCATAACCAGAGACATGAAAGACCTTTACAATGAAAACTACAAAACACTGCTAAAAGAAATCAAAGACGACACAAACAAGTGACAAAATATCCCATGCTCATGAATTGGAAGAATCAACATTGTGAAGATGTCTATCCTACCTAAGGCAATCTACAGATTTAATGCAATACCCATCAAATTACCGAAAACATTCTTCTCAGACCTACAAAAAACAATACAGGAATTCATATGGCAACACAAACAACCAATAATTGCCAGAACAATCCTCAGCAAAAACAAACAAACAAAAAAACCAAAAGACAAGCGGTATCACATTATCAGACTTCAATCTTTACTGTAAAGCTACAATCATCAAAACAGCTTGGTATTGGTACAAAAACAGGCATATAGACCAATGGAATAGAATTGAGATTCCAGAAGCTAAACCTCAAT
>NW_007249283.1:560866-592266 GCF_000164805.1 Carlito syrichta | reverse complement strand
CATCCAATTCCTGAACAAAACTTGAAACCCACAGGCCATAAGAGATAAGATAGACAAATGAGACCTCATTAAACTGACAAGCTTCTGCAAAGCCAAAGAAGCCATCAAGAGATCAGGGAGATAGCCCACAGACTGGGACAAAGTACTTGCCAACTTCAGGTCCGACAAAGGCTTAACATCTTGGATCTACAAGGAACTCAGACATGCTGAGAGGAACAAAACAAACAACCCCATTATAAAGTGGGCAACAGATATGAACAGGCTCTTCTCAAAGGAAGACATTCGAGCAACCAACAGACACATAAAGAAGTGTTCAATCTCACTAATCATCAAGGAGATGCAAATCAAAACCACACTGAGATGCCACCTAACTCCAGTCAGAATGGCCATTATCAATAACTCAAAAAAAACCAGTTGCTGGAGAGGGTGTGGGAAAAAGGAACACTCCTACACTGTTGGTGGGAGTGCAAATTAGTGCAACCTCTGTGGAAAGCAGTGTGGCGATTCCTAAAAGCTCTAAATATTGACCTACCATATGATCCTGCAATCCTCCTACTGGGATTATACCCTGAAGAACTCAAATCACTCTATCAAAAAGAAACCTGCACGCAAATGTTTATCGCAGCCTTGCTCACAATAGCAAGAACCTGGAAGCAACCATGCTGTCCATCTAAAGAAGACTGGATTAAAAAAATGTGGTACATAAACATGATGGAATACTCGCAGCCATAAAAAAGAACAGAATCATGAATTTCTTAGCAACCTGGATGGAGTTAGAGTCGATAATACTGAGTGGTCTCTCACAGAAACAAAGATCTGAGTATCACATGTTCTCACTCATATAGTGGACTTTGAACATCTATCATAATACTATAAGAAAAAGACTGACAGTGGTGGGAAACTATGGGGAGGTTGGGAGGGGAAGGGAGCTGGGACTAACGGTAGTCAGTATCTGTCTGGGGGCAGGGAGACACCCCTTATTAACAAGGGTGCCTGAATGATGCACATTTGTATACCTAACCCTTAACTGTGCCCTACAATTTTATAATAAAAAATACATTTAATAAAAAAATCAAAAACTGGAAAACTCTAATAAAGCAAAAAGAAAGGATCAACATATGTCTTAAAACATTGTAAGTTTCAGACTATCCTTCACTGTATGTATTTCTGTTTTTTTGTTAGAAAACAATGCAGAGGGTCAAAGAGAAGAGGCTGCCACTATCCATATTTCACTTCTCATTATTTGTCATTTTGTCCAATTATATGCATCAGGGCATTAATTGTGTGAAACTTCTTGCTGAGGAGTATTTTTAAACTAGAAATAATTGAACTGGACATGAAATCAAACACACTCTGGACGAGGAGTGATTTTCTAGAGGAAAATCATCTGAAGGAAAAGTCCAGGGGAGGGATCACATCAATGATCTGGTTCATCTCTTGGAGGAACAACTGGAGAACAAATCAAGAGGAAGAAACCCTATGAAAACTATTCAAAAATTCTTATTTGGGTTGCTTCTATACAAGGCATACATTCTTATTAGTCTGGCTCAGGCCAGTCATATGCCCTCCACTATCCAGTACCTGTCTCAGCCATGCTGTTTGTGTCTATACTTCAGCCTATGCCCCAACCCAGGTGTAGGGTGGTTTTCCATCCACATTCACATGAACTGAAGTAGAAAGAGGTTGTTTGCCACGTGAAGTCAAATGTATGTGAAAACAAATGGTTACATGATAAACAAAACCTCTAAATGTCTAATATTATAAAAAATTAATATTTTACTTGATTTTATGAAGACAGTGATGTTCTAAAGTAGAGGCAAAATAATCCTCTGATCAGAACAAGGGCAGTATAAAGAGAGAGTAGAGCCATTTGATGATGGGCCTCAAAAAGTGTTTCACTTTTGAGTGCTTTGACTGTCTTTAAGTGTTTATGCACAGAGTTATTATGTTTAAAATAAAAAATAGATTAGGCATTATCTAATTTTTTAACTTTCTAAAATATATCGAGAGAAATAATAAAAAATAATCATCTATATTATATTTTTCAGTTTGATAGTAAAGATCTGTAGTTGGAATGTTTTATTACTTTTCTGCTGTTATTCCTAAGCAGAAAATAGTTTCATTCTGAGTAACAAAGGAAGCAAAGTTTCTCACAGAAATATTTCAATGAAGGTATTAACATCTTATCTGATAGACATTTATTTTATTTATGGTCTTAAATTCAAATTTAATGAAAGCAAGATTTAATTGTATTCACTTCTCCTTAAATATAATTCCAGATGATCCATGTATTTTGATGTTTTCATTACTAAAACAAAAGATGCCATTCAAAAATTTCAATTTAATTGCCAATATTTTGATGTTAATTATTTTTAGCACTTATACCGGCAATTTGGTTGATGCTGTAGAGTTTAAAATTTAAAACAATCTCTCATCAGAGCTTTTATTTTACAATTTAAAAATACCTGACACTGGTATTTATTTTCTCATATGAATACGTACAAAACAATTTTTGATAAAAAGATAACATTTTGAAAGTATTGACTTTTAACTTTTTCTGCCTCCTCTTAGTAATTGTTTATCAGTATAAGTTTATGAAATATGCATAGTCACAATAGTTTTAAATAATAAATAGAATTTGATGCATGTGGTGAGATTGTACAATGTTTTTCTGGAAAGAGCATAATGTAGTCTTAGACTTGGTGGCAAATTTGAGTTCTGGCACTGCGACTTACACTAACTGTGTTTCCCCTGGATGAACTACAGTTGCAAAAGACCTCATTTTGCTTATATATAAGATGAAAGAAATAAGAAGCTATGCAATTTGAGGCCTATTGAATTTTTAAAATTTATTTTATTAAAAAGATGTGGGTTACAAGTCAAGATTAGGTACATAAGTAACCAACATACAGGTAAAGTTTGGATTTCCAACTGGTCCTCACTTCCTCTGGTTTAGGACCAGTTACCCATTGTGTTGTTATGTGCTCCCCACTCCCTCCCTCTCTTGGCAGGGTTCATGCCTGCTGATCCCTCCCTTGTGCTATTGTGATTAATGTATAGATCCCACTTATGAGTGAGAACATATGGCATTCAGTTCTTCGTTTCTGTGATAGAGTACTAAGTATGATTGTCTCCAACTCCATTCAATTGGCTGCAAAGTCCATGATTCTGTCCTTTATGGCCATGTAAGTTCTTTTTTTTTTTTTTTTTTTTTTTGAGTTGGAGTCTCATTCTGTCGCCCAGACTGTAGTGCAGTGGCCGCTCCCGGCCACCGCAGCCTCGACCTGCTGGGCTCCAGCGATCCTTCCGCCTCAGCCTTCCGAGTAGCCGGAATTACAGGCGCATGCTACCACACCCGGCTGATTTTTTTATTTATTGTAGAGATGAGGTCTCGCTGCCCAGGCGGGTCTCGAACCCGCGGGCTCAGGCAATCCACTCACCTCAGCCTCCCAAAGGCATGGGATTACAGGCTGAGCCACCGAGCCCGGCTCCATGTAAATTCTACTGTGTATATGTACCACATTTTCTTTATCCAGCTTACTTCTGGTGGGCAGTGGGGTTACTTTCATGTTTTTGCTATTTTGAATAGTGTGACAATAAACATGCGTGTGCAGGTGTCTTTTTGTAAAATGATTTATGTTCTTTTGGGCGTATTTCCAGAAGGGGGGTTATTGAATATTTGGAAGGTCCATTTCTAGTTCCTTTAAAAATTACCACACTATTTTTCCATAGAGGTTGAACTAGTTTGCACTCCCACCAACAGTGTAGAAGTATCCACTTTTCTTTGCACCTGTGCCAGTGTTTGTTGTTTTTTGATTTATGAATGATGATCTAAATGTAAAACTTCAAACTATAAGAATCCTAAAATAAAATGCAGGAAACTCACGCACATTGGAATAGGCAACCAATTCTTGATCAAACCACCAAAAACGAATTCCATAAGATAGACAAGTGGGATCTCATCAAACTGAAAAAGTTTTTAATAAAATAAACCATCAGGAGAGCAGGGAGACAACCTACAGAATGGGGAAAAAAATTGATAATTATGTATCTGACAAGGGCCTAGCATCTAGGATCTACAAGGAACTCAAATGAGCTAAAAAGAGAAAAAAAAATGAATAGTCATATTAAACAATTGACAGAAGACATGAATAGACACTTCTCAAAAGAAGACACACAAGCAGCCAACAGACAAACGAAAAAATGCTCAACCTCACTAATCATCGGAGAAATGTATATCAAAACCACATTAAGATACCATTCACCGCTACTGAATTTTTTTCATAAAAATAAAACTAGGTCATACCTGTGAAAGCGTATATATTTTCAAAAGTAATAGAAGTTTAAGACAATATTATTACAAAGATGTTTGCTTGACCTCTAGGCTATGATTGTTCTAGGATTCTAAAATGTCCATAAGGTCAAGATTTTTTAAAGCCTGCACCGAATCAGGACAGTTTCATGTAGAACAGAAGGAATGTTAAAAGGATTTGGGGCTCTGGTGCCTTGGTACGCCTTCTGACAGCACTGGAAGCTTCGCCAAAGTATGGCTGCTTGTGATAGATTTTTGGTCATATTGGTCATCTCATGTGCTCACACAGACACAGAAAGTGAGGGTGGTAGCATCTACTGACTGTTTAATAGAATTAGCATATTATTCTGGAAAATGTCAGAATAAATTGGCAAGAATTTGAGAGGTTAGACACTTCATAGAGAAGACAAAGAGCAGAACCAGATAAATGTTATATTGTTGTTTCTTTATTATATCTTTATCACCAGACTTGTATCATATAATTAATATTCTCTATTAAAGACTGTATCAAAAGGTTAAAATATTTGGCAGAATTCTTTACTCAAAATAAGATATATATTTGTCCTGAAATAACTAGCATGTCTTCAAGATTTCCTCTTTTTTAATAGAATAATTGATTTGTTGATCCTTTCTTTTATAAATTATTATTGTTGAATAGAAGAATACATGTAGAAAAATTTGATAAAATAAATAGCCATAAAAATAATATAAAAATCACTAAAATATTCCAATAGTCAAATATTTACATATAAACATGTTTATCATTTTGATATTATTTTTTTCTAGCCCACCTCTCTTTCTAGTTACCTGTACTTCTATCTCTGCTTTATACACCTGAAAATATATTTCAGATGTGATTTTTAGATAATGCATTTTTATAACATTATATATCCATCATTTTCCCACATTACAGACGCATATCCCTAATAAAATAATTACTGCTACCCTCTGTTAGACATTTCTTAACATTTTATAATAAATTTCAAAAACTTCATTAGCATAATCATAATTTCAGGGTCATCAATGTGCTCAATTATAACAGAACTCTTCTGAAAGTAACCTATGGTATGATGACAATTTGGAGAAAATGTCTCTATATATACACTCTGACACAAGGAAATGTTTATGTATTATCTCATATTTGACAGATGCTGACTGTTGAAACATCCACACATACACATCATGCATATTTGAGAGGGAAATGACAAAGGTGTATTCATAAGTGACAAGGCTGGGGGTCTTATAAAGGTCTAAAGTAGTGTTTGCAACCCATTGGTGTGGTCCTTGTGTTCCTTTTCCATTCCTAGGTGACAAATCACAAAATTAGCAGCTTAAAGCAACACACATTTATTATCTCACAGTTTCTACAGGTCAGGAGCCTGGGCATGGCTTAACCAGTTTCTTTGCTTCAGGATCTCAGCAGGCTCAACTAGGGAAAAGAGACACCAGGGAATCAGCAGATCACTTTTCTTGCAGCTGAAGGATTGAAGGTTTCAGTTTCTCCTTGGAGGCCATCCTCAGCAATTTGAGTTTGCCTAGTTTCTTGCTACATGGCTTCTCCAATGCAGTGACTTAATTTCTGGTAACTTGTTTATTCAGGCAAACAAGAGAGAGACCTTAGTTTTTTGATAAAGTAGACTCACTTTTGCCATATTCTATTGGTAAGAAGCAGGTCCCTTACTCAAGGGTTTAAATACTGAAAGACAGGAATTATTAAAGGTCACCTTAAGGTCTATCCTTACACTCCTGTTATTCTCATGAGGGAAACTCTTGAAGTAAAATTTTGGTATAAATGATGCTGAGTTATATGTATATATAAATATGTAAAACTCAGATGAACTGCACATTTGAAATTTGTATACTTTACAGTAAGTAATCACTTCAAAATAAAAAACACATCTGGAGCAAAACCTTGTCCATTTATGTCTATCTCTAGATCTCATTGCATTATAATTACAAGTACCAGCACCTTTATTAGTCTTTATATGTACTTAATCTTGTTTAATATATACAAATTCTATTTCTCTCTCTGTCCAAAATCTTTTTTTTTTTCAGTCTCCAGCTAGTTTATGAACTTTTAGTTTTCACTGAACTCTTGACATGGTCCTATAATTATGGCCATGCTCTATTGCCAAAACTCACTCGGGCTTGGGCTTCTGGAATTAGCAATTATCTTGTCTATCCAATGTACTTAACAAGGAAGGAAACTGAGGTCCAAGAGTTTAGGCAACTGGTACAAAGTAACACAGCTAACTACCCTCAAAATATGTACTAATACACATAACTCATTACAATGTACCTCTTTTTTCAGCAGGGATGTTCTGAAATAATACAACTCTGTTTATAAAGTCTGGAGTGGAAGAGAAGAGAGAAATAGTAACAGAAGAAAAGCAGAAGACCTTCACCTGCATTTTTTTTTGTTTCTCATTTTATAGATATGGAAACTGTGACATTTAAAAGTTGGAATGAATTGTCAGTATCATCAAAGGATTATATCAGTGTCACTCAGGAAATGTAGTTAGATATTATTTTTCTATGTTTCAAATTCAAAATTGATCAATCCAAACCACAAAACAATGCATATAAAATTTCCTTCATAAGTAAAGATTCTATATATCAAATTTCAGTATAGATGCACTTAAAAATGTATTGAACACCTGTTATGTCTTCTATAAATCTATTAAAATCTGTGTTATAAGTAGAAATTCAAGATGACTGCAACTGACTTCCATTCTCAGTAGTAGAATAATAGGATATCAGCCATTACAATCAAAGAGGAAAAGTTATTTTGTCATTAACACACTGTTTCAAAGGTGTTACTTATTAGAACAGTCAGAAAGACAGGGTTCTGGGTCAGCTAATCAGCAGATTCGAGACTGGCAGTAAGTGATGTATTTGATGTTTCTGTCAAATTGCTTTGACTTTTGACAATTATCCCACGAGAAACCATAGGATACCATATGTATCACATTAAAAATAAATGGCAGTGCCTTCTGTTAACATAATGTGAACACTGCAAATATCGAATTCAGATCTAGAAAATTTCCATTCACAACACATAGAGGAATAAAATCTAGTACAATATCTCTGAAACTATTGTTCTGAAGAACTTGGATCTGAAGAGAAATCTTTGTCAGTGATTCTGAATCCTAGCCTTATATACAAGTATTATTATCATTTGGGAATTATGAAATGACAATCATTCTCTGTCTCTCAAACTATTCAAATTTAATCTGGTCATGAGGAGGACCAGATATCTATCTATCTATCTATATATATTTTTTGAGTTGGAGTCTCACTCTGTCACCCAGACTGGAGTACAGTGGCCGCTCCCGGCCACCGCAGCCTTGACCTGCTGGGCTCCGGCTATCCTTCAACCTCAGCCTTCCAAGTAGCTGGAATTACAGGCGCGCGCTACCACTCCCGGCTAATTTTTTGATTTATTGTAGAGATGAGGTCTTGCTGCCCAGGCGGTCTCGAACCCACGGGCTCAGGCAATCCACTCACCTCAGCCTCCCAAAGGTGCGGGATTACAGGCTGAGCCAGCTTATATATTTTTTTTAATGATTCATGTTCCAAGACTGAAAATCATTTATCCATGTCAAAAGAATGAATTCAGATTTTAAATATAACTACTCTAATATATCTTCTTAAGAAAATAAAAATAAGAAGGGAGTGGGAAGAATAGAAAAACTGTTTATTACACTGAATGGTGGCAATTCTAAAGAACTGAGGTAATATAATAAAGTATCCCAATTACCCCTAGAGGTCCTCTACTATATGTTTACAGTCCAGAGCACAGTTACCCAGTCACCCTGATAAGCAGTGGGGATACTAAGATAAATGTGGGCACAGAGAATAATGGGAGAAAACCATATATATACACACATATACACATATATATGTATATATATATATTTTTTCAGTACAAGGAGTGGAATATGCATTTATTTAAAGATAGCTAGTAACAACAAGTGAGTTGAGCTGATTATACTGTTTGAAGCTTCTATAAAATCACAATAGATAAGAAATTACAATCATGTTATAAAATACAAAAGCAATATAAATCTGGTGTCCTTTTTTATCACAATTTCTAAAACATACTTAAAAACTGACAGTATAAATATCCTTGAATGAATTGGTCATTTAGTAATAATAGGGACTTGAAGAATTTGTGGTCTAAAAAAGTGAATGCAAACTTAGAAACTGAATTAAATAGCTCAATGAAAACTTTATAAGTCTTTTAAACAAACTGTTAAATGTCTAATATTGGAATTTCCCTGGTTGGTGTAACTCAAAATCTTGACCCCACAAAGATTTTTTCAGAGATCACTGGTGTTTGCTGGATGATGTTACATAACTTTGGCTCCCCATAGTCCCCTGTCACTTCCAGGCCACCTTCTCTCCACAGTTTTGGATCCTATCTTTTCCTTTCTTCTATCCAACCTCTTCTTGGCCTGGAGAATGAACAACTTTTCTTTAACTACCCTAATTTGATATGAATCTACTCTATGGCAACAAATCTTAGTGTTTCTGCTATAGGCAAAAGGAATATTTTTGTGTAAAATGAAAGAACTTTTCGAGCTGGTTCTTCTAGCATCGGGCATTGATATAGTGAAGACAGGGACAATTTTTAAAAAATTATGTTCAACAGTTTCATTTCTGGATATTAGAAGTTGGATGTTTTTAGCTTTTCTTTAACATTTCTAATCTCCAGCTGGATGATTGCTAAGGGCCAATAAACAAAAGAATGACAGATGAGAAAAGATAACAACAAATTTATGATTTTGAAACATGATCTTTATTGCATTACTGAAGTAGGCAGAATGAAACCCCCCTACCCCCTGCCAAGAACGCCCAGGTCTTATTCCCTGGAACCTGCAAGCATGTGACATCCTATAGTAAAGGAAAATCAAGGTTGCCAGAGAAATTAATGTTGCTAATCAAATGACTCTATAATAGGGATTATATCGTGAATTATCTGAGTTATACCACTGTAATAAAAAAGTTATTATAAATGGAAGAAGGAAGAAGAAGCAGGAGTTAGGATGGTATTACGTGAGCAATCTGTTGTTGAAGACTTTGAAGATGGAAGAAGGGAGCTGTGAGCCAAAGAATTTGGGAGGCCTCACGAGAGGCTAGAAAACACAAAGAAAAGGAATCTTTCCTAGAGCCTCCAGAAAAAAATGTAGACCTGCCAGCACTTTGATTTTATTCCAGTGAGATTAATTCAAGACTTCTGATCTCCTGAACTGTACTATAATGAATTTGCATTGTGGAAACCACTAGGTTTGAGGTAATTTGTCACAGCAGCAATAAGAAACCAATATGATCATTTAAATGGTAAATTGGCCTGATAAACCTAAAGTGCTCACCTTGCCCTTCTGTTGCCATTCTCTTTCCCTGCTGCTTCTACTGTGGCCATTTCTTTCTATAATTGTTCATTGTAAGCCCTAGAATGAAAATCTATACCAGTGAACTGGAACACAAGACAACAAGCATAATATTGGTTAGTTATGCTACTTGAAGACAACAGAAACAATACTGTGTAAAAAAACATTTCAAACTAATGGTGAGCGTGAGCCTTCTAAATGATATTCTCAACTGAATGAGTCATGTTCATCTCTGGCTCCATTACCACGAACAACTGAGAGTTGATAGTTTGTAACAAGCAATGTTCTTGGGATTTTGAACTATTGCAGACTGTATTATGACTGATGCACTGTGCCTGCTAGGTCAGTGGACAGGTGCTGGTTTATTTATTTGCAGACTCCTGGTCTACATTCTAACCATGAAAAACATTGTTCAGGGCTGATGTTTCCTTTGTTCTCTTGTGTTTCCACTGAGTAAGTTTTTAGACAATGAGATGGTATTTGTTTGGCAGGAAGTAAACATTCAAGAACACTCTTGTCATGAAGCAATTCTGTACAAAGCATGAAAAGTAAAATGCTGTTAACTGAAAATGTGACTTGATACTGTCAAATAGGACACCAATGTTAATCTGGAAGACAAATAATTGCCACTAAGAAGACTTTGTTATGTAAGGCAGATTTTGCTGGATATTTATTATATAAGCAGAGGATATTATGTGTGGTCCCTTGTTTCTTTTGAATGCCACATTACATAAACACGAGTTCTCAAGTATTATTTTTAATGGCAGCAATGAAATGATAAGTAGCAGTAAATAGAAATGGTTGCTATTTTAAATCAAGACTGATGACTCCTACATTTTGGGTGGGAATGGATATAAAGATTATTGTTTGGGCCAGATTTCAAAAACAACAGATTGTTTGCAGTTCTTATAATAATAGAGGAGAGTAGATAGCACAGAAGAACATTTTACAAAGAAATTTGAGAAAAGTTTCTTCAATGTGAAATGAGTAAATATGTAATCCCAAACATAAATGGGATAAGAAAGAACACTTTAGAAAAACAAACAACAACAACAACAGAAACTTCAGGCACTATTTCTTCAAATCTTATAAATGCAACCAGAAAAGACACAGACTTGCTAAAAAAAAAATTAGATTTATTTATTCAGCAAACATTTATTACATACTTGTCCTATGCCTAATAATCTGATTGGCAGTGTAGATGCCAAGATAAATTCTGACTGTTTTTTCCCATGAGAATAGTGGGGAGAACCAGAAATATACATTCAAATATCTTCAGAATGAACATTGGAGCATGCATTCATTTAAAGATAGCCAGTTGCAGCAAGTGAGTTGAGCTGATTATGCTGCTTGAAGCATCTATTAAATCAAAATAGACGAGAAATTAAAATTATGCCATAAAACAAAAGGCAATATAAATCTGGGTTGTTTTTTTTTTTTTATAACAATTCCTGGAACATATTTAGCAATGAGAAATATAACATCCCTGAATGCATCAGTCATTCAGTAATTATAGAGGCTTGCAGAATTTGTGATCTGAAAAAGTGAAATGCAAACTTAGAAACTGAATTAAATAACTCAATGAAAACTTTATAAGCCTTTTAAAACTAAGTATTAAATACCTAACATTGAGACCTCCCTGAGATGTTTCTCAGAACATTACTGAATGTAGGCTGACAGCTAACTGTAGAGTTGACAAGATTTTTGATGCATATATAGCTACTACCTATTAAATGTAAATGTATAGCCCATAATATTTTTAATATGGAGAAAAACACGTGTTGGCCAGGCAGGCCTAGTACAAGCAATTGGGGCATAGAAAAAGAAAGAAAAGCCTATATTGTCTAAACACTGTAGCAATTCTAAATATTACAAAGCAGATTCATTTTCTGATTGAGAGACAATACAAACTCTTTCTTTGCCTTTGCATCAAGAATTGAAGAAATTAACATTTAAATGTTAGTTCCCTCAATAGTTTAAATAGTCCACATAGATCGAGCAGCATGCTTATTCTCCAATTACTCTTAAATTTGGTATCATAAATCACAATAAGATTGAAGAGTGCTATGAGATCCAAGATGTCATAAAACTGAGTGCTGAGAGACAGATTTTGCTGTGCATGGGCTGTTGGGATAGGTTGGAGGAAAAGTTGTATATGCTGTTTGGCATCTTACAAAATGTGGTTATCAAGGCAGAAGTATGTAGGATGTCTCTTCTCATTTACATCAGTCATTAACCTGTTTGTAATGACAAAAGAGATCATTGTCGTGGGAAGAAAAGACCGCATGTAATCATAATTAATTTTAAAAAGTGTACATATATTTTTGATGTGTTATAAATGAAGAAAAAAAATTTCAAAAAAATAGCAGTAATAAAAGACAAATAATGATACATTTGCTATTGGTCTATGTAAATGAAGCTGTTATAAGTCTTTGGTTTGAAGCCTAGCCAGAAAAGGAAAAGCCTCAAAAAGGACATAATACTAATATCTCAGCACCACAGAGTACTAACAATTCTGATGAGTATGAAATGCACTCAAGAAAGATAGTAAAACATGCTGATGGAACCTACAGTTGTCAAATTCTTCTCAACCCAAGTATTGATTGCAAGACTTGGCCAAAAAACAGTCAACGACATCTGTCTCAGTTATAGTTAGAACTCCCAAGTGGGTCTACTAATATATTTCTGATATGTCCACACACAAAGATTTTTGAAACATTTCCAAAAGAAGATACTCAAACACATTGGCTGACCTATCCAGTTACAGATTTCTTAATTAATGTCTAACTTTTTTTTTTCCAGAGCATATCTGTCTTTCCTTAGTCTGAACCTGCTGAGCCATATCATGTCCTTGTCATGCATAAGTTTGGCCTTGACTCTTGCTAAGTTACCCAGGAGTATTCCAACCTCACCTCTTACTGCTAAGCTGTGTCCAAGCCCTCAAGGTTAGACATAGCCTGTCATTTTCCACAGTGACAAATGGAGAATATTTCATATTGCTTTAAAGGCCAAAACTTTACTGAAAATGTGGATTTCCCAGGAGACACATTTTACTCAACATGAAGATTAACCTTCAGTGAAAGAAAGCAGTCTGACAGGGGAATAAAACTGCTTTGCAAAAGCACAAACTCCTTGAAATTGCAAGTACTTAAGGGGAAGTTGGGCTACCATCTTTCTGGAATAGAAAGTGGATTTCAAATTTGGGAGGGCATCTAATTTCATCATGTCTGAGAGCAGTTTTCTCCTTTAAGATTCTTATTATGCTATCTCAGTCACTTTAGCAGCCACCACTTTATGGAAACTGGATAGTCTGTTATTTTTAGTGACTTTATTTTGGAAATAAATTTACTTGATAAAAGTATTTACTCATACTGGAGGAGGACTTATTGTAATGTTCATTGGAATTAGAATAATCTTTTTGAAAGAATTTATAGTTTTTAATGTTTACATTTGATAAAGCGCCTCTCAGTGGAGAATAATGAATGGAAAAGATATCATTAGGTGCATTCTATTGAGTCTCCTTTGAGCAATACACAAAATAATTCTAATGAGAATTTTAGGCAAAACACATTTCTATGGGGAAGGTGTTTAGAGTAAACGCATTGTAACCTTACAGTAACTTTTACCTTTCAAACATTAAAAGCCATTTAGTACAGATTTATTTTTGCTTATACAGCATCTATACTCTAGCTACCACTCCTAACTTATTATTAATAGCATCACAAGAAAATAGGATCTGTGCTTCCTAGCCATTCATTTTTCCTTTATTTCCACCCCCTCACTCTCTTTGAAATAATAGGAATGTCACCTCCATGTTTTTATTTTATTTTATTTTAGCAGCAAAGAAACTCAGATGCGAAATACCCTTGAGGACCAAAACCTTGTTTTTATCCACTGATAAAGAATAAGAAAAATATGACGATTCAGCACAACTATATCTACAAAAGTTTCACTCTGAATAATAGGAAATATTTCACAAAAGAAATGTGTGATATGCTATACATCCCTGGTTATTTTTCTAGAAGGAAGGAAGGAAGGAAGGAAGGAAGGAAGGAAGGAAGGAAGGAAGGAAGGAAGGAAGGAAAGAAGCAAAGGGAAAAACAAATAAAGAACTGAGTTTGTATCTTGCTTAATTTTAATGTTGTGTGTGTATGCATTTGTGTATAGCAGTGTATATTTATTATTTATTCTGGATCCTGAATCTCCTGAGTTTATTTCTCCCACTTTATGTCTTTATGTGGGAATCTTCAAATATTATGCAAGGAGGAATTTGGACATTAGCACAAGCCTTTTGATGGCAAAAAGAAAAATCTTTCAACTTCATGAGTGGCACACACATGAAGAACCTCAGTACCTGAAAGTCTCTATACACTCATTGCTATGCTTTTGAAGGAGCGCTGCAAAAAGATGCATATTTCATACTTTCACCTATGGCTGACATACTTTATAATTTAAGAAGCGTGAACTACAATTGATTATTGTACAACATTTTATAGAGTAGGAAAAACAGATCAAGCAACAACAAGAAACCCCCAGTATATTATGGGGGAGCTACTTGAGCTGGCTATGGTCTATGGGTTGTGGGTAGGTCTGTAGTTCATTAATTAGACTCTATTAAGAGAGTCTATGCAACAGAAGAATGAAAGCTGCTTCTGGAACTAGCTGCAGATTCAGATCAGGGTCTAACAATGCACTATGAAAACCAGAATAAATATGAATCATGGATGCATTTTGTCTTTTGGAAGTCTGGCAAATATAGCTTAATATCAAAATAATATCTGTTTTCAGATTTTTTAAAAAGGTCAAGCCGGGCTCAGTGGCTCAGCCTGTAATCCCGCGCCTTTGGGAGGCTGAGGTGAGTGAATTGCCTGAGCCCGCGTGTTCAAGACCTGCCTGGGCAGCGAGACCTCATCTCTACAATAAAATTTAAAAAAAAAAAAAAAAAAAAAAGGTCAGTAAAAGGAGCGTTAACTCCTTTATAACTGTTTCTTGCAAAAGTACATCCATGTCATCTATAAGACCTGTATAGTGGCAAGATAGGGTATGCAACCAGGAAAAGCTGGCACATAGCCACTGAAGAGATTGCCAATCCTGCACTGACTATATGTAAGGGAACAGCAACATCAGGTTATCAAAAACCTGCTATCAAATGAGTAGAATGAGTGCAACTATAGACAGTGTAGACTGAAGAACCGAGTGACCCTGAAACCCAGTGCAAATGCTGCAATGCAAATGCACATGACCTGAGAGTCGACACTGAAAGAAGCAGAAACCAGCTCATTTCAATAAGGGTCTTCCAGTCATTCATTCCCAAAGTATTTAAGGGTCACATACCCCATACTTAGCCCACTGTTAAAAACCATGGAGGGACAGAAAAGAGTTCATGTGAATTCTGCCTTTTATTTCAGGTGGATAGTCAAGCAAGGTGACAAAATAACTTATCATCCGGAGACACTTTTGAAAGTGAAAGGAATATTATTAAAATTATGATGGAGCAACATATGTAAACTAGGACTGTTTCTAGAAAAATGGAACATATGGTTAACATGTAGATGAGATATAAGTAATCCATGCTTAAACAATAATAAGATGTTAAAATTAACATGTTGAGAATACCAAATACTGGTAAGGATGTGGAGTCACAGGAACACTCATTTGTTGCTTGTGAAAATAAAAAACAGTGCAACCACTCTGGATGACAGTTTGGTGGTTTCTTACAACCTAAACATACTCTTATAAGATCTAAGCATCATACTCCTTGGTATATACCCAAATGAGCTGAAAACTTATGTTCATAGAAAATCCTGCACACAAATGTTTATAGCAACTTTATTCATAACAGCAAAAATGGAATCAACCAAGATAAACATCGATGGATGAATGGATTCAATGAGTGAATAGTATATCCATATAATGGAATATTATGCCACAATATAAAGAAATGAGCTATCAAGCAAAAAAGACATGCAAATTGTTAGTGAATAAAGTCATTCTGAAAAACCTACACACTGTATGATTCCAACTAAATGACATTATAGAAAATACAAAAAGTGCATAGACAGTAAATATATCAGTGGTTTCCAGGGGCTTAGGGGGAGGGATGAATTATCCAGGAAGCACCAAGGATTTTTAGGGTAGTGAAACTACTCTGCGTGACACGTGTCATTATGCATTTGTCAAAACTCATGGAATGTGCAATACCAAGAATGAATCCTTATGTAAGCTATGGGTTTTGGTTAATGATAAGGTATCAATAATATCTCATCAATGTAACAAATGTACCACACTAATGCAAAATTAAGTTGATAGTGGAAACTAGGGGTTGGGGAAAGAAGGCACATGAGAACCTAAAAATTCTCTAAAAAATAAACTAATTTTTTTTAAAAGAAAGGATATCAAACTCTGGATTATTATCATGACATGATAATTTGGAGAAGCTGAAGAAACTGCCTACAGATCTAAAGAAGTCCAAAGTAACAGGTCTCTACATGGAATAAAATGTTTGAAGGAAGGAAATACATTTTTTAAAAAGATTGTTCAGTAAGAAAATCCAAGTAAGCATACTTGATAAACATTTTTTGAGCACTATACAGTCTTACATTAGACACAAGAACACACTCAGCATTCATGACAAATAAATCACTGTAAGCATAATCATGCTGCATTGCCTGCTCCATTCTTTGGCATTGCTGCTTGGGCAGCTTCCAAGAATACAATGCTTATCAGATCCAGAGACAAAATTAAAAAAGAACATCAGGCATCTGACGAATCAGAAAGAAGTGAAAAGGCAGAGACGTATACTGGTATAAGCCATCAGAACCCTCGAATACCGAACACTAAGATCAAATGAGGAGGTTAGAGCCCTGTATAAAACTATTAGAGTGCAATGGCCAATAGAAGTTTATGAGATGATGGAAATGTTTTATATCTGTAATGTCTATTATCTTTTTTTTTGAGTTGAGGTCTTGTTCTGTTGCCCAGGCTGGAATACAGTAGCCTGATCACAGTTTACCATAGCCTCATCCTACTGGCTCAGGCAAACTTTTCGAATCATCTTCCCTAGTAGCAGGGTGTGTAGACACGCACTACTACACTCGGATAATTTTTTGATTTTTTTTTAACAGAGACAAGGTCTCAGTATATTGTCTAGGCTGGTCTCGAACCCCTGGACTCAAGTAATCATCTCACCTTGGCCTCCCAAAGTGCCTGGATTATAGGTGTGAGCCATTGCACTCAGCCTTATGTCTATAACGTCCAACAGAGCAATAGAGTAATCACTAGCTGCAAGTAGCTATTGAGAACTTGAAATATAGTTAGCATAACAAAGAAATGAATTCTTAATTTAATTTTAATTAGTTGAAATTAAAGGAACCATATGTGGTTAGTGACTCCATAATTGATAATGCAGTCCTGTAAAATAAAATGCAAGTCCATGGTATGGTGTACCGAAGTTCACAGCTGTGGGAATTAGAGAAGTTGTGACTATCATTGTCAAAAAACCAAGACCTGAACGATTTACTGCAGAAAGACAAAGATACTAGAAGGGAAGTATTGTGATAGCCCATAGGAGGTGACAAGAGGATTGGCAGTAAATGGAAAGTGAAAAGAGAAACTGAGGGGTGTAGAGATGATAGAGAATGAACAGGACAGATTAAGGTGTTAGAGAGGACCCTTGTTCATGACACATATGGCAGTACCATTGAAAAATACAGGCATTAGGCAGGCAATAATTTAGACTTAGATGGAGGGCAATGAATTCAGACAGGCATTTTCAGGTAGTTGAAGGTAATTGAAGAACATTTAGGTGGAAGTTTTCAGAATGAGTAGAAAATCCAGGAACATAGCTTTAGTAAAGTGGCAAGATTCGAGGTAAATTTGTCACAGTTATCTGAAAAGAATCTAAAATTGAAATTACGGAAAGAGGAGACTGAATCTGAGTAACTGTCCACAGCAAGAATTTTGGAGGACTAAAAAGAAGCACCAAAAATAGAAAGAGCAGACTATACTGCATCTGCCTACAGGCCCATAGAGGCCTCTTTTATTCATTGAATTTTATTCATAAACTTTTATATTCATTGAATTTTAAAATTTTTATTTAGTCTTGCCCTGCCATTACCCTTCCCTTTGATTACCTTCTAAAAAAATTTTTGGTTTTATCAGTGAGATAATTTATTTTGCCTTTTAAGGAATATTAAAATGAGTCTCATAGGTTTTTTTTTTCTTTTAAAAGTATCTTTCTCTGTCTGTCTTTCTTTTTTCTGTCAAATATCTCTGAATATCTTTCTTTGGGCTCCAGTTGCACTCAATCTATCTCTGACTCCTTCCCAATCCCTAAAAGAAGAAAGAAGTTCAATGTCATGCTGTTCCTCCATACCAAATCAGCCACTCTTGACTGATTAGTACATTCCTGAAACACAAGGAATGTTCAATAAATGTTCTTATTATATTTATTCAAAATATTTGTTTTCTTCTTGCTTATTTTATCAGGAGAAAAATGACATTATTATTTTATGTATCTCTAAGAAAAGGGGAAAAACTGGCAAACTATGAGATACCACTGACTGTAGAAAGTATGTTAGTTTCAAATATGCTAACATGTGAAAACATATGTATCCTAGAATAAGGGTGTATGGTAGTGTTTAGGACACTCAAAATTTGAGTTTCTCTGATTTCTGGGACTGCTTAGGATTCATTCATGCCAGAAGCACAGTTGTGAGATTCTGTATGAAGATAACAGCATTATTTCAAAGAGCATCTGGATAGTAGTATTTTAATATTGTGGGTTCTGATGTGAGACCAACATGAGTTAAAATCCCTACTCAATTATTATTTACCAATGGTGTATGCTTGGGCAAGTTGTTTAACTTCTCCACCATGTAGCTGTAAAATGAGAATAATTATAGTTCTTGTCTCCTACCATGACCATGCAATGTCTGGGAAGCCTGATGACTGGTTGATACTCAGTGCTTACCGCTTGCTAGCCTGTGGTGGCAGCAGCACAGTGCCTCTTTCTCTAGTGGTCTGAGGCCAGACCAATGTTAGGATAAAACAAAGCATTCAAGGATAACCTCATAAATCTATTGGCCTTTAAAAAATGCCTACAGCTGTAAACTAAAAGACAGACTTGAAACATATGACAGTGGAGACACAATTGCTGGTCCTAGCTAATTATTTTCTGAGACACTGGGACATATGACCTGCAATTTCTCAATTTTACTTTCAAACATGAAATTTTAAAAGGTAGGTGTGTGTGTGTGTGTGAGTGTGTGTGTTTGTGTGTGTGTGTATTATGTGTGCATGCATTAAGAAAATTTTTCTGTGGACTTCTGGTTTTTGTTTCATAGCTTAAACTTTATTTCCTATAAAAATTTCAAATGAATATATTTCAAGACACAAGGAAAAAAGTTGCTCCTAACATTCAAAACTAAAGGAGAAATAGAAAAGAGACTAGATTTTAAATCATAGAATCATTATGATTAGAAATGGAAATATTTTATATTGTCTTTATAATTAAGAACAAAATAATTCTGACATCTAATCAACATTGAAATCAGAACATTTTGATTAAGTTAAATGTATGCTCCTGACATGTTTCCACAAATGGGGGAAATGTGCGTTGCATACATTACGATGCATCACCGTACTTTAGAGCAATTTGTCTCATGACATCCAATAAACGACTTACATTCACATAAAGCAAGTTACTACACTATTAAGTACCATAAATCATTATATTTGGTAGTTGGTGTAGATGAGAAACCTTAATGGAGCTTGAATTTGTTTCAGGTGTTTGGAACTCATTACATTCACTCACCACTACACTTTAAACAGATAAAGAAATATCTTTCCAAGTAGGAAAATATGTTAACCATTTGCTTTCCATACTTAACACAGTGAGTGCTAAACAGGTGCTAAAGCAAGGGCACAGATAGGTGCCTGCAGATTGCTTGACCTCCAGGAAGAGGGTGTCGTCAGCATGGCTGTACACCTGTTGTTGACATCCACATCTATTCTGAAATGTCTGTGCCTGCCAGGCACTTCGTATCTGTCTTGAATTTCAACACTGACAAATATTAAAGACTTCTAGATTCACAGAAAAGACTTAGTCTGATGAATAAAAAGGGGTAACAACATTCAAGAAGGTTTTTCTATATCAAACCTGAGGCTTGTTTGGCAATGAGGGAGACCAGACAGGGGAGTCTGTGGATCTAAGGACGCTGGCCATCAGAGGATCTCGCACAAGCAGAAGGAAGCAACTTTCTCTAATTTTAACATCTTGTTTAACCATAATGCAATCTTAAACCAGGGATTAATTAAACTTTACCTGATTTTCAACAGCTTTCCCAATGGTGTCTTCTTTTCTGGCCCAGGATTCAATAGATGCTTCCATACTCCACTTAGCTGTCTGCCACTTTAGTTTCCTCCAATCTATGACAGTTTCTCAGTCTACCTGACATGGTCTTATCATTTTTGAAGGGCAGTGGCCACTTATTTTACAGAATATCCCCCTCTATGAATTTACCTGATGTTTTTTCATGTTTATGTGTTTTGAACAAGAATACCATAGGCGTGATGATGTTTTTCCCTTCACAGTATATCATACCAGGAAGTAAAATAAATCAATATGTCTTATTACCGGTGATACTAATTTGAACACTTAGTTATGGCAATTTCTTCCAGGTTTTCCACAGAAAATGGAAGTTCATCAATCAGGTACGTTATGGAAGAAATGCCTGTGGTGATTTTTCTCAGGATGGTATTTGGATTGCTGGTGGACTTCAGTGATTGGATTTGAAGATAGTCTTTGGAATGTCATCTCTGTGGCCCTTGGTGGAGTCAAAGGTCATGGTTAAAGATCAAATAGAAGATAAAAAATCTCCCTATTTAATCATCCTTCTAAAGGTATTTGTTTTTATTTCTCCCTTCAGTTTTTCTGATGGTGAGAAGATTCTCCAAAAGAACTTGATAAAGTCTAAAAAACAGTAATAGGAGGACAAGGAAGGGAAAATATAGGCACACATGGGATTTGTTAAGTTAATTCAGTCAGTGGAGAAGAAATGTTGGATAAACATCTGTGGAAGATAAGATGGGTAAAAGAATCAGACTCCCAACAGAGGCAGCAGAGCTAGTATCAATATTCTTATAACACAAGGGCAAAAACCCTCACTAGTCTATGGAGTAAAATGTCAAAGAATGCCAATTCATGAACTGACAGCAGTTTTCCCAGTGGAGGGTGAGTCAATATTGCTTAACATCTTTCTGTGGTTACTGGCACTACATTCTTTAACAATGTCATATTGTGACTGCACATATCACTGCGACACACAAATGGGATGAGATGGCAGTTCCCTCTGAAAGTCTTAAAGGCCACGCGAATGCCTTCAGGTGGAAATTTTACCAGCTTCCTCCCTACCCCAACTAAAATAAACACTGGACAGGAGGCAGTAAAATAACAAATATATAAATTAGTAGAAATAACAACCAAAGAACATTAACATTATTTTAAAAAAAATTATTCCACAAAGAGAAAGCTGCATACAATAAACCAAAATATCATGGCCCATCCTTGTGGTATTCTTGAGTTCTAAGTTTAATTTATTTTCTGTGTGTGGGTGTATATGTGTGTTTCCATGTATGCATGTTGCATATAAATATAACAAGCGTTTTATACCACGTAAATCTTATCTCTTGGATTTTGAATAGCTGAATACCAATGACTTTTTCTATTAATTGGAAAAGACAAAGGAAGTGGTCAGCATATCTCTGCCTAGAATTTTAATAAGGCACTTAAAACTATAATGTAACAAATAATACTTCTTTGTCTCATCATCTCAAAATGGGATTGGAACACATGCAAGAAAGTTTCTCCACTTTACTGACTAGTCAGTGAGAACTCTTCTCAGTGGGGCCTTGCAGGCTGCACGAATAAGGTGTTGTCAGATGTGAACTAAAACCTTTGCCCACAGCAAATTTCCACTTTTAGAAACCATAGAGTGTAAGCCTCTTCCCTTATAGATGAGAAAACAGAAAACTACTGAGATTAAATATATTCCCCCAAGGACATGAAGTGAGTTACAAAGATAACAGAGAAGAGAAAATATAAGCAGCGTTCATTGGACACTACTTTGATGCTACTTCTTAAATTTCGTTAGGTAATGCCTCTTCTCCTTCAGGTGTTATACCATTTTGTCTTCATAAAACCCTGTGCTGTACTAATTTTCTTATTTCGTAGATGTGAAAAATAAGTTTATACAGTGAGGAATTTGCTGAACCGAGGTTTCTAACTGAACTTTTTTCACCAAATATGTTCTTACATGCTATGCTGAAACGAAAATTATTATTCTGTATAATATATTCTCTTAGCAAAAAAGTAGTGATCTTTTTCATTAATATATACATTTTAATTCTATAAAAACGATTTTACCCATTTTCAGGCAAAGAAAAAAAATATTGTATTTCTTCAGTGGTCTCTAAAAACTTCCCATGGAATATTTATTTTTCTCTATACAAACATTAATCTTTATTTTAATTTTTCTCTATTTTTTGAGAGCTTGGTGGTCAGATTTTTTTAAGTAATAATTGCCAAGATTGTAATAGCCTACTAAATGCCTTCACAAAATATATCATGCTTGACAGAAATTATCTCAGCAACACTGATGAGAGGGGAGGGTGGGGAAGAGAATGTCAGAAGACTCTGACAGAAGTAACTGCCTGAGAAGTAGTACTGCTTGCTGCTCTGAGATCAGAGATAAATTAATCCCTGAGTCCCCACATGCCTGGGTTTAAAGAGCAAAGATAAATTCAAGCATCTAATGAAGTGATTTTGTCGTGGAAACCAAACTGTAAGCCATGCTTTTAAATGCCTGATGTTATGCAGAACTAAAAAGTAGATGACAAATTGATCGTTAAATGAAAAACCAGTGGCTCTGATTATAGAAGTGAATGAAACTAACATATGCTGGAAACTATAGCATCTTTAATTATTTATAGCCTGTTTAATCATTGATGCAAACGCAGGTTCAGAGTCCCTTAGCTTTGTGTCTTCATGATTTTTCCCAAGCCTCCAATCACGCAAAAATCGAGTCAATGCATTCTGAGGCAGCATAACTCATATTTGGTGATGGTGCTTCCTATTTTTTTTATCAAGTTCAGCTCATGTTTGAATGGTCTTTGTCAAAAGCCTGAGGCCTAAGAAAATGAAAGAAAGAGTCTCTGTTGAGAATTAGGTAAACTCAAACTGATTACATGAGTGAGTGGAGTTTTGGGGAAAGATCATAACTGTGCATTGAAAACACAGTAAGTCAGTAAGTAATCTACTGCAACGAATTTTCACCATTTGAAAAACTAAAAGGCATGAATAGAAATAAAGGTAAGATTAATTAATTAATACAATCATGAAGCCCCTTATTAACAGTGGAAATATATGAAGGCTGAAGGATCCCTGCGGGAGGCTTTTCAGTGGCCTTACTGTGGCAGCGCCATGGCCAGCAATTGGGACCTTCAAGAAAAAGGAGAATTTATGCCTTCTTGTTCTGTTCCAGAGTGGTCTAAACACTGCTCCTACTCAGAATTGGGTAGCCAAAGTTAAGTAAATTTTATTTAAAAATTGTATGTATATTCCATATAACGCATATCACCCATAGAAGAAAATATTAATTGAAGCAACAGTATCCCACTTACTTTTTGTATTTATATATTCTTTTCTAATCTCTTTTTCTTTCTTTTTAAAACAAACTTCCTCTCCTTCTGACTAGTTTACACTTTTGGATGACTATGTGCTGCAAATCATTACATAGCATCTAAAATTAAGGCTCACTGAGATTTAAAATGTTCCTTGATTACATATGACAAACATTTATACTATCAACTACAGATAGAAAAAGTCAAAGACCTGATTTTGAAATATCAGAATACATACATCAGGAAAGAACGTAGGATAACCCTGCAATCATATATTGTCCAATCATTTTTTAAACAATCTCTAAAGAGCCTACGGTATGACTGTGTTAATTTCCTATTGCTGCTGTAGTAAATTGCCATAAGCATACTGGCTTAAAATGACATATATTTATTTTCTTATAGTTTTGGAAGTCAAATTTTGAGTAAGTTTCACTGGCAAAATTCCAGGTGTCCACAGGGCTTTGGTCCTTCTGCAGGCTCTTGGGAGAACCAGTTTCCTTGCCTTTTCCAGGTCCTAGAGGCTGCCACATTCCTTGGGTCATGGCCATGTATCACTCTAGCCTCTGCTTCTGTCATCATCGCTCCTTCTCTGACTCTCACTCTGACGTTCTTGCATTCCTCTTATAAAGACCCAGTTTTTATCTGGGAAAATTCAGGAAAATCTTTTAATCTAAGGGTTCTTGGTCAGGTAAAGTAGCTCATGCCTATAATCTCAGTGTTTTGGGAAATCAAGACAGGAAGGTTGCTTGAGGCAAGGTGTATGAAACCAGCCTGGGCAATGTAGGAGAACTTGTCTCTATAACAGAAACAAACAAAAAGAAAACCTGAAGATTCTTAATCATGTTTGTAATGTCCCTTTTGACATGTCAGATAACACAGTCATCTGTTCTGGAGATTAGGATGCAAATATCTTTGGGAGGTTGTTGTTATTCTGCCTATCGTAATAACTATCATCAGTGTAGTCACTTAATTGAATCTAAATAAAGAATAAGACATGAGTTTTGTCGACAAATAGTTGTCAACATGAATCCTTCTGGTATTTGTGTGATTCTTGAATGTATGTAGCTAAACTTGCCTGTGATAGACTGTAAAATGACTGCAATTATTCCTCTCATAGTATCTATTTTTCTTTGCAAATGCAAAAAAAATTCTTTCTATCAGGAGGTGTAATATTTCAGCAAACGGTTAATCTGGCTTGCTTTGTGATTACTTTGATCAATAGAATATAGAGGAGTGATGTTATGCAAGTTCTTGGTATAGGCCTCCAGAGGTCTCATGTGTTTCTACTTTCTCTGTTGAAATCCTATGACCTGTGAATAAATCTGGAAAACCTGCTGGAGCAGAAGACACAAAATGAGGCAGAGTTGAGTTGTTCTAGCTCTGGTGTCAGACTAGGATAGCCAGAGCCCTGCTGACCTGGCAGCTGTCCATAAATGCATGAATGACAGCAAGACAAGACCAGATGAACTTCCAATTTCATGAGAGACTTGTAAGCAATAATAAATTCTTATTGTCTAAAGTCACGAATTTTGGAGTGATTTATTGCACAGCAAATGATAAATGATACGTTACATAATAACAATTTATCTCTTAGTGTTACAAGATTTGCCATTCTCTTCAAGATGTATAATTTTATAACAGAATCTTATAAATTCTTAAAAACTCTTTAAAATCTTGTTCCACACCATTTATTTGGGATGAGGCTTATGTGAATTTATATTTTTGAATTATAGTCTAACTCATAAACATAATAATCTTCAGCTTAGGTGTTATTCTAAGTTGCTTTAGCAGGGTGTTTTGGAAATAATAATGTATTGTGTTTCTCTTTAAAAATTATAAAATTTCAGCAGGAAAAATTATTTTAAGAATTCCTCATTTATTTTCTATTGCAATTTTATTAGGATAAATTGTTGTAAAAAAGACTATAAGCACAAAGACTATCTGCAAACATAGTGAATTGTTGAGGTATTAATATCTATTTTTAATAAATGTACATACTTATAAAATAATATTAAGAACCTTAGAGATCTTTTTTCCTATTAATGAATCATTTTGTGACTAAACTATCCTTAAGTGAATACTTTATAATAAGTAAATATTTACATTTTTCCTCTGCTGAAAATAGTTAGCCAAAATATGCATATATACACACACATGTATACAGAAATATATCTGTAAATAGATATCATATGCATATAACATTCTATACCTTTAAAAATTCTACAAATTCAACCTTGATAACTTTATAACTTTTTAAAAATCAAGTACTTATTGCTTGAAAGTTTCATTCTATGTAACATTAAAATGCAGTTCGTTGTTCCTTATTGTTGAGATGATTTGCTAATTTCTAAATATTTTTCATATTGGAAATTTTTTGTCCTTACTTTAAAAGTGATCAATATAAAATACCTTTTCCCACATCTCCAACACCCCAATGGAGATTCTGCACAAATATAAGTGTTACAGTTATAAAATAGCTAGAATTTTTGCATAATTTATACAAATAAATATTATGTCATCACTTTATAATGAAACACTTTAATAATATAAAGTGTTAACATGAGGAAGAAAAAAGGCTCTGTAGAAACTAATGGTTAAGTTGTATATAATCACCATGCTATGGGGTAAAATATATAATTTCAAATTTGGTCAAACTAGTGTTCTTTTTATATGCCTAATAACATAACAAAAAACTTCATTTGGAGAATATAAGTTAAAGTCTCATTGACTTCTCTCTTTTTTCTTTCTTTGTTCTGGAATTTATAATGAAAGAAAGTTTTGCAAACATTCCTAACTCTTATTTGTATAAACTAATTCTAAAAACCAATTATGTCTACTATGAATAAGAAATTTTTAAATTTAGCATCCTTGTTTTATACATTTAGGAAAATACCATATTATGAGATAGTACCTTAGAATATTTAAAACAGTATGTTAAATATCCAAAACAAATATTTTTACAAGCAAAAAGATGGTTTTCATATATTTGATATTTTTCATAATTATTTGAATGTATCCTAGGTGGCATATACACACCATGCTAAATAGTAGCAATTTCACATTTAAACCAGAAGCTCTTATTAATGTTTTATTTTCTTACCATTGCAGTTAAGCAACATATCTCAACCAGATGTGATAGGTTATGTTACATCATTTATATGGATGATTTTTTCTATCTTTGGGAATTTTTTTGTTAATTATCTTGGGTAAATGTTCAGAATTGTTACACTAAAGTCAACAGAACTTGAATCAAAACTATTTTCTGTGGTTTTACTTTTCTTAATTTACAAAGATAAAAAATAAATGACATTGTAAATATCTTGGTTGAGTGTACTTCAATCTCTAAACACCCAACCAAAAGATGTTATAAAAGTACAAACAAAAAGGATCTCCGCTGTGGAATAAAAAGGAGGAAAAGAAAAGCCTCAAATCAGAGATCAGAAAGTTTTTAGGCAGATTCTCTAGTCTCAATATAACCTCAAAACATAACTTCATATCTCTTTTCCTCATTAAGCCAATTATAGTTACTTGATGTTCAAGAATGGTATACTACTATATATGTCCCAATAGGAAAACAGAAGGCTAGTTTTAGCAATATAATTTATTAAGAAGATTTTTCTATTTCTATGCTGCCTTCTATGAAGGCTAATTATTCATTAACAAGAATAGGGCTATGTACCTTTCTGATAACTGTCATTAAGTGAAAAAAGTATAAATAACAAAGCATGAAGTTTACCTCCATGGAAAACCTGAAATTATTGATTAATTCTTTATAAAATCCATCTATAATCTCTTATCTGTATGGACTTTAGTGAGTATAATAAATTCAAGTAATTCCAGTTGAAACAGTAGTTGCTTTCAATTATAAAAGATGTATAAATGTGGTCCTCGTTAATAATGTTGCTAATCTTGTTTCCTGCACTTGACTTAAATGCCCTCTTTAGCTAATAAACATGTTTTATATGTGACATTATAGTACACCATAATCACTGAGGCATGATCATCACCTACTACACAATATTTCAGACTCCGTACTTGGTGATTTAAATATATTATGTTTAATCTTCACAAGATCTCTGTAAAGTAGCAGATTAAGACATTTGTATTTCCAAATTCAAGTGTCATTCAGCTAGAGAGGTAAATGGCAAGCTTTAGGAATAAAACCTAGGTTACTGTGTTTCCAAAGCCTTCATTTCTTCCATTTCATCATCATTACTAATAAGTCCTCACTGAACTCTGGCTAAAAGCGCACTATTTATTAGAAATTTGAGATACAAAGAGTGGTTACAGATTGTCCCTTCCTCTAAGGAATGTACAACCTAACTATGGAAATAAGGCGCATATGTAAAGAGACATCAACATAAGAGGGCATATCAGAATTGTTTTGGTGGGCATGAAAGGAAGTCAAATCCAAACTGAAAGAAACCATAGAGGAAATTAATAGGAAAGGGCGTCACATTTCATACTGTATTATATGATGACTCCAGGACATCTGCCTAGAGTATAGGTAAGGGGGAAAAGATTACATGCTTAGAAGTAATTGTCAAGACTGCCTAGCCTGTCAACTGTAAACTTAGACAATCAATGGCCTCTTACCCTTCCTCCACACTCTGCTGCTCCAGCGGGTCTGTTTCCACTCTTTGGAGCCTCAAACACACTCCTCAGCTCATCAAGAGCAATGGAAAAGCGCTCTATCCTGCGGCGACCACTCAGAGAATCTTCCTTCAACACTTCCGGCCGGACATATTCTCTGGAGTTGTCACTCTTGTCATCAGAAGGCTTCTCTTCAGGCTCTGAGCTCAACATCTCTTCCCCTGTACTACAGGGCAGACTTGGGGGATCTGGAGGTTCAGGTGCTGATACTACCTCTCCTTCAGGCTCAAGCAATTTGTTTTCCGGAGGCTGGAACACCATACTACGACTGGCCCCTGGACAGCGCTCACTTTTCTGGTAATCACAGGATTCCCATTTCTGCCTCAAGAGATTCAGGGAGCCTTTCTGCATCGGGAACATGGAAGCCTCCAGGTTGTCCTGCAATACCAAAAGTCCTTTCATTAAAGATACACTCAGGTGTCTTTCTCATTTTCAAAACATTCTATTTAGGAGTACTAGCTGCTAAAGTTTGGGTCTTAGTATGAAATCCAACCTTGCTATATAACATCCAGCTCTTGACTTCATCCCAGAAAGTTATGTCAGTAAAAGTAAATTAGAGATTATGGAGAGAACTGGTTTGTATAGTTAGGGCTGTATGAATATGAAAACTAACAAAATATTATTTTCTTCCCTTTTCCTCCTATTTAAAATCGGCCAACAATTATTTATATTATAAAAATTGAACAATGTTGATTTATCGTTTAGTATATTCTGAAGGACAATTTAGCAAGTCTAACAAGAAAGCAAAAGCATTCATTTCCTGTCTGTAACAGTTCAAGATTTACTTTGGACTTATTGAGCTTCTGTAAATGTCTTACTTAAGAAATAATAGACTAATAGCCAACAGTCATTAAGTTGTTGCTGTAAGGCAAAACACGTTGATAATGACTTTATATGTATACCTCATTTTAATCCCAACACTATCACAATGAGTTAGTTGCTACTATTACTACTATTTTGTAGGTAAGAAAATTTAGTAGTAACTTGCCCAGGGCTCTGGATGACAAAGCCTAGATTTGAAATACTTTGTGTAACTCCAGAATCTACCCTCTTAACCACTGGAATTGAATTTCTCTTTTGTACTTTGTTTCCAATTCTCATATCATTGTGAAACTGATTGGAATTTCACCTAATTGTGGGAAGCAGGGGAAAGAAAATGGCAAATTTTGCTCTTACTCCAGAAACACACACACACACACACACACACACACACACACACACACACACACACACATCATGGACAACCACAGTTTTATGCTAACATGAATTTTTGCCACATAAACAATTATTTTCTGTTCTAAACCAGAGATTTTGCACTGCAAGTTTGGGACTTTAAAAAATAAATGTTGTTTTTGAAGGATAATGCCATTCATGGAAGAGTATCAGCACAGTGAATATGGTAAATAGTTTGTCTTAGAAGTAATGTATAGCTCAGAAGGTCACCTAACACAATCGTCCCAGACTTCTTTGACTGCCAGTTACATTATGAATAATATTTTATGCATTGAGACTCAGTGAACATATTAGATTTATTAGATTTATATATATATGAAACAAATGTTGGTTTTCATTAAACAGTACTTTTTCATTATGTGAAATACTTGGTAGTATTTTCTACTCTGATCTCCTTCACTTTTAAAGAAAAATTTCAATAGACAGATTTAATGATGTACTAATGGTCCATGATCTGCACGATAACTCTATATCTACAGCAGGAGTTCAATTCCAGGTTGGATTTTACTAACTGGGTGACCTTGAAAAAGCTTCATTGGTAAAAGATACAGCATGGATTTATTTTGAGGACTAAATTAGACAATGCATATAAAACTTCTAGTGTGTATTCAACCACCCAATGACTGTTAATTCCACTCCCAGCTCTATCTCTGGCTAAAACAACATAATTTTAAGCACTCAAATATTGATACTACACATGAGCCTTCTAGATCAGAGATCTTGGGAGAAGAAAAGGAGTATTCTAAGACACAAATTCGTAAACTGAACAGGCTGGAAAATTTGGCTTTAATAATATTGTTAATTAATAAGTTTGGATTAGTCATTATCATAGAAAGTCTCAATAAAACAGTAGCACCAAACAAGACCTCAATATCTGTTTGGAAAACTGATCAGCATATGTTGAGAATTGAATTAGCATATGCTGTTAATGTCTGTGTCTCAGTGTAAATGGACTACAGAAAAGTTCTTATTATCATGGGAATAGTTGAGACACTCTCACAGCTGGTAGTAGTGACCTCATGAGGTTATTTAATGAAAGAATTGTTTCAAAGCCAACTTGGCATAGTTAGGAAGAGACAGCTGAAAGGAAGAAAAACTGGCAAGTGGGGGAGGAAAGCCAGTTTCTCCTGTAGAAAAGGAAATCCTACTAATAAATATTATTTTGGAACATTTGGTTCTGGATCAAGATGAAGTAGACATGTTTCTTTCAATTCTTTCTACTAAATACAGCCAAAACCCTTGGGAATTATATATAACATAAACATAAGCTGACTTTGAAAGGTAGAGAGAAGGCAAACTGCCTAGGGACCTTGGGAACTGAGGAAAAATATGGTGGTGAATTCCCTGTTTTATTTTTGCTTTGTATACCCAACACTGGTTGCTGGAAGAACCAGTAACCCAGAAATTCCTATGGGAACAGAGAAAGACAATTCCCCAGGAAAAGTCTACTTCTTATAGCCAAAGAATCAGGAAATCTAGAAAGACATAAAACTTTTAGACCATAACTGCCATACCGTAGGTAAACACCATGCAAATACCACAGCTAAACCCTTCCTCCCATCAGGAAAGCTTGCGTGGTGAATCTAAACTTCTGACTTTGCCCCCTCACTGTCCACGTCTCCCACTGTCATGGTGTCAGAGAAGACAGGAGAGCCAGATTTTTTGTTCCCACTTGATGATAATGAGACTGTTCTGGAAGATATCAGTGGGAGCCTTATGAGGATCAGTTTCTTCTGCCCCACCAAGTGGTATCAAGACATGTCTCCTCTCTGTTTATGTTAGAGGGCAGAGTTGGTAGCTAGAAGTTTTACCATCATTCACTGCTAGTGAGGCCTTCCTTCTGGTAGTGGTGTTAGTGGAGGCCACCAGAAGAGAAAGAGAGGTCCTCCTGCTTTCCTGGGTGATGCCAGTGGATGAATAATGGGGAGCCTCTTATCCCACCTCTACATAGCAGTTATTGAGCACCCTTCTCCAGGTAGTCAAAGGACACTAGTAGGGGAAACTGAGCTTCCACCTCCAGTTGGTAACTCTCCCCTTCATCTTCTGAAAGATTTAAGTAAGATCCAAAGTCTCAGCCGGGCTTGGTGGCTCAGCCTGTAATCCCGCGTCTTTGGGAGGCTGAGGTGAGT